>NW_024582910.1:37648-43446 GCF_018398535.1 Haplochromis burtoni
CTGCTCTGTGTCTTTAATTGTAAATAAATGCAATATGTTTTCATTTTAAAATGCAGTGCAAAAAACTTCTGCTCTGAATCTTTTTTTTAGCAAAAAGCTTTTTTTTGCCTGTTGTGGAAGTTTTCCATTTAAATAAAGCTGCAGACGAGCGGTGAGCGGTAGCTAACGTTCTTTGATCAAACACACAAAGAACAGACAACCAAGCTTGATGAAGTCCCTGCATGACCGCGGGACAGACGGTCAGCAGAGTCTGAGCCCAGCATGGCTCTCAGTGAAATACCTTCTCCAGGAACAAAAGGCAGTACACAGCTGTGTCACACCTTAAGCTTCACACTCCCTTGCTGCCTCCCAGAGTCCTCGAAGAGACAAAAGACTCTTCCTGTGGAGTCGTCTGCTTCCCCCAACTTCCTTACTAGACCCCCACCATTTGTCTTACTGTATGAGTGTGAGACATGTTAAAATCCAGTGGCACCAAGATATCATACAATAAAATAATGTGATTAATACATAAGTAAAAGAAATTCCTTTACATGCCCCTTCCTGGTTTCTTATGTTTTAATTATCTTGGAGACCTAGTGTATGCTCTGAGTTGTTCTCGTTCTTTATAACTATGCCTGTATGCCAGGATTTTTTTTTTATTACAAAATCCAAAACAATTAATATGTATATAATGTGAAAAACTCAACAGGACATGGGTGCTGATACGCTGGAAAAGAGTGAAAATGTATTTATCGAATATGAGCACAGATTTCATATAAGGAGAGTGTATTTAGTATTAATATAGCGTTAGCAACACTTACCTTCTCCCATTTAGAAAAACGGTCAGCTTTAATTATCATGTCCACCAGGACGACATGGTTTCCTCTTGCTGCCACTTCCAGACATGTTTTTCCCTGCTGTGTACATTAGATGGCCAGAAAAGCATTGCTTTGTTAGAAGACACAGCTATGAGTGTCATAGATCTGAATCTATACTAAAACAGTTATCATGATGCTGTGCTACAAGATTAACTTTGTCTGGACAGAGAAAAAGTGAACTACGCATCAAGGTTTCAAGTGGTGTGAAAAAAGATAAATATTCTACTTAAGACTAGCGTGACAAAGATCTTAATTAATATGATATAGAAGGATCAATGCACCAACTGAAAACTGTTTTTATTTGTTAGTGTACAATGTGAAATACACAGCTCAAAAAAGTAAAGGAACACTTGATCATCAACCACAAGTTAAACTTTACGGATATCAAGCTGTCGTCTTCGGAAGTGTAAGTGAATCAATTAATTTCACCTTTTTTTGACAAGCCTTACTGTGTTATAGCACCACTAGAGGGGGTTGCCCTACTACTGTAGTAGTTGGGGGAGTCTCGTAGTGGGTGTGTGAGTATAGTGTGGCAGCCATTACATGCTTGTGTGTCTGTTCTGAGAGAAACCATACCTTTGTAACGGGCTGGCGCCGGTGACTACCCATCTCCGCACATGTACGTACGGACAGAGTAGAGCCGTGGAGACTTGGCTTGTGTGGTCTTATGTTGCTAACATCAAATAAATGTGTTGTTCGATTTAACTGACTGACTTTGAGTTATCCAGCTAACCTCCACACCACATGCTCACTGGACCTGCTAGCTGTTCTTCCTCGCCAAACTGCTCTTACAGTTCCAAGACAACCTCCATAAAGTAAATGATTCTGCAGGTGATGGGACAGACCATTATTCTCTCCTAGAATTGCTTATTGATATCCTCGTCAGTACTGGTTTGATGAGAGAGTACCTGCAGCACATCCAGGTTACACTGTGGCCATGTCCACACTGAGACGCCGTTTTCGGTGAAGGAAAACGCAGCGTTTTGAAAACGCTATCCAAAGCCGTTTTTGTGTTGCAGTGTGGACAGCGAACCCTGAGCCTTTTCAAAAACGATGACACATTTTAGTGATGTGATGCAGTCATGTGACCAATCAAACTAAGATAGCGGAGGGCATTATACAGCGTTTGTTTTGTTTGCTCTCAGGTTTGACAGCGCTATTAAAGATTAATATCAGTCTGTACGTGCTCCAGAGAGCTTTTCTTCAAATTCTTTAACTCTCACTCGCTTTTGCAACTTTGTACTTTTGTGTTACTCGCAGCAACAACTCCAGCTCATTGTTGGTCCATTTAAAAAACTCGGTGCTTTTCCTCAACATTTGCCGCGACATTTCAAAGAGCCGGAAAAGTAAATAAATGGCAGACGGAAATGAGGCAGGCCGAATCTTCTTGCGTTTCACGCATGCGCTGGACTGGAACGGAAGCGTTTTCGGCCGTTTCAATGTGGACCCACCAGCCTTCAAAAGGCTGATGATTATGGTTTTCACTGTCCTTTGTGACCCCTGACCCCTTCTTGTTTTCAATGAATTTCAAAACGTACGTCAAATTAACATGAATATTTTTTAAGGTCTGATGTGTGACTTTAGTACTCCATTTATTGTTTTGAGCAGTGTACATAATATTCTGTGTGAAGCTGTGTGTGGTACCTTATCAGTTAGACTGAGACTAACTCTAGAAATCAGCATCATCTCAGCCAGGTCATGCCAGCCATGTTCTGAGGCAATGTGTAGTGCGGTCTGCTGCCTCTGTCGCCCACATGACAGACAACCATTAAGTAAAATTACTGTATTATAGGACATTTTATTATGCATTGTGTTCATGTGGCTGTGGAACTTTGTACTTACAATGTCAGTGGCATTCAGGTTGCTGCCAGCATCGATAAGCAATCGTACAACTTTTGTGTGATTGTTGAAAACAGCCAGGTGGAGTGGTGTGCAGTGTTGCTGTTTCAAAGAGAAACAGGTATTAAAAAGCTGCTCTCTATGATATTAACTTTTAAAACGTTTACAAGTGTTTACTGCCTAATTTTAGATTTCTTCTTCATTTTATGCACCAAAATGCTAACATGCTAACATACCACTGTGTAAGAATACCCATATGGAAAAGATATATATAAATCTTATAAAGCTTTGTGTTATGTGAAACTTGTGTGAAAAGCATACAAGAGTGAAAACAGATATAAGATCCTTTGATAAATTATATAAATGAAACTTGTTTTGGATACTTACTAAAACAATATATGAAAGTAATGAGAAAGTGGCCACTTTCATGAGTAAATCATAGAAGCCTTATATGAAGTAAGCCAAATCTTATGCAAGTCTTTTATACATTTCTTCTATTTCTTTTCCATATGGGTACTTTAAAAGAATTATCATAATTATTTTTTTCCGGAGATAGCTAACAGTGCTTACATTGTTTATAGCATCTACATTGATTCCTGCCTTCAGCAGCAAGCTGGCCTCTCTGTCATGACCATGCTGTGCCACATAATGGAGAGCATTCATTTTTCTCTACAGACAGAAGATAAATATTAATTCATGAAAACAACACTGCCAACCCACTCTTGAATTGCATATTTAAGTAAACAAGCATACATTAGTTTGTGCATTGACATTACAGCCAGAATCCAGCAGAAGTCTAACGCATTCATAGTGACCTCCGTCAGCTGCCGTGTGCAATGGTGTGAGATCATCCTACAACAACACAATACAACAGGTACAATCAAGGTCAAAGGTTTTTACAGTTTAAAGCTTATTATTCACAAGCATGAAGAAATGTGTTTTTTCAGGTTCAAAATGCTTGAGTGATCCCAAGAGTTTGGTGAGTAGGAATCATTTTTGCTTAGAAGGGTCTTGCAAGGCCAACAGGTCCTGGGTCAAAGGGCCAGGCTACTTGAAACTAGAGAAATCGCTGTGATTAGGAGTCAGCTACCTCACCCAGTTTACTGAGGAAACCACATAAACTAACATTACTAACTAATAGTTTTTCCCCATACTGTGAAAGTTCTTGTATTTTTTGGCACATTCAAATCTGGTCTTCCTGTTCTTGAGCGTAACCAGTGGTGTACACCTTGTTGTAAACTGTCTGAGCTGGCTAGTATATTCCTTCTGGTTGAAAATGTCCCAAATGTTATTTTGGCTCCTCATAAAACTTTTTAATCTCTCTCTGATATGTTTATTTAGTTTTTCATTTAATGATGGCTTCTGTTGCTTCATCAACATCTCCTTAAAACTCATATTAAGTGTTCCAGTAAACAGCTACCCAATGCCAAGTGTAAATGGTTGTCTGCCTCTCTGTGTTAGCACTGTAACAGATTGGCAGACTGTTCAAGGTATACCCTGCATCTCTCCCCATGGAGGTGAGATAGGCTCCAGCCCATCAATGACCCTGAATGGGTGAGTGGATGGCTAAAAAGAAAACAAGAAAAATGCTTCAGTGGCAGGACCCACTGATTGATAGGATTCACCCTTCTTCAAGGTTCTGGACATCATAAGGCTGCTCTGGTCTGTAACACAACACACAGTTAGGTACACAAGTGTTTTGGCAATTACAATTTCTGTAATTTGTTAAATCTTAGCCTTCGCTTGTGTCAGCATCTCTTTGGACCTCATACAAAGGGTTTCACTGGACATCTACTAAATGTAAGTTCAACACTTATCTCTATATCTCTGCTTAATTAATGATAGAATAATTATGGGAAAAGTCTTAAAGATTGACTAACGCCAATGAAAATGCTTTCTAATCTGAGACCAAATTTTTAGTGAGTCAGATACTACTATTTTACATTTATGCTCACCCAGATCTGAGTTTGAATGAACCAAAGATTTAAGAGTATTAGAGAAAAAAGTCAAACTTTCCATCCGTTCCCAATCAGGTCTATGTTCCCCGCCCCAGAATGACATACAACGTATGTTACAGGCCCAATAACAGAGCTGAAAGCAAGGCAACCCCATTCCTCCTGTAATCTTGGCTCTTTGGAGAAATATCTTTTTTATTCTGGGTGTCTTCTTGTTCCAGATAAACTGAGAGATTAACTGGTCTATTTTCTTGGGTTACATTTATTCCAAGATATTTGAAAGTATTTGAGACGGTAAAAGGAAACAAAGTCAATGTAGCGCTATCTAACTTTTCTAAAGAACTAACAGGAAACAATATGCTTTTTGTTAGGTTGATTTTGTATCCAGAAATTTTCCCAAATTCAGTTAAAACTGTCAGAATTTTTGGCAATGATTTAGTAGGGTCAGTGATATATAGTAACAAATTATCTACACCAAATCTCCTTATTCCTTTATAATCCTTTGTAGAGCGTAATTGAATGGCGAGAGGTTCTATGACAAGTGCAAATAGCAATGGGGACAGAGGGCCCCCTTGTCTTGTAGAGCGGTGGAGGGAGAAAGGACTAGAAGTTATATTATTTGTGTTAACCGAGGTTTTGTGTAAAGCAGCTTAGCAAGGGAAATATAATTAGGGCCTATGCCAAACTTTGACAGGGTCGAGAAGAGGAAACCTACTCGACCTGTCAAAGGCCTTCTCCGCATCTAGTGAGAGTAGTATTTCTGACATGTTTTAAAAAAATGTTGGTTTGTGTTTTTTAAGAAATATTCTAGATTTACTAAGACACGTTTTAACATCGTCATTATGGGTTTTTCACTATGGGCTGATAGAAAATGTAATTTACACCGCTTAAAATGAATAAACATGTACAAAAGAGAAGGATTCGTAAATGTTTCTGAACATACCCCTTTAAGCGTACAGGCTCATCATCATACTTACTATATTCCTTTTATCCACACTGACACCAGTCTCTAGGATCTTCTGTAGGATCTCTGCGTGCCCTTTGCTTGCTGCTAGGTGCATAGGCGTGTTTTCTTTCTGTAATCCAGACATAACAATATATAATAACTAATATATTATATATACATATACATATACATATATATACA
>NW_024582910.1:43471-78614 GCF_018398535.1 Haplochromis burtoni
AAATCTGGTCTTCCTGTTCTTGAGCGTAACCAGTGGTGTACACCTTGTTGTAAACTGTCTGAGCTGGCTAGTATATTCCTTCTGGTTGAAAATGTCCCAAATGTTATTTTGGCTCCTCATAAAACTTTTTAATCTCTCTCTGATATGTTTATTTAGTTTTTCATTTAATGATGGCTTCTGTTGCTTCATCAACATCTCCTTAAAACTCATATTAAGTGTTCCAGTAAACAGCTACCCAATGCCAAGTGTAAATGGTTGTCTGCCTCTCTGTGTTAGCACTGTAACAGATTGGCAGACTGTTCAAGGTATACCCTGCATCTCTCCCCATGGAGGTGAGATAGGCTCCAGCCCATCAATGACCCTGAATGGGTGAGTGGATGGCTAAAAAGAAAACAAGAAAAATGCTTCAGTGGCAGGACCCACTGATTGATAGGATTCACCCTTCTTCAAGGTTCTGGACATCATAAGGCTGCTCTGGTCTGTAACACAACACACAGTTAGTAAAGTGTTTTGGCAATTACAATTTCTGTAATTTGTTAAATCTTAGCCTTCGCTTGTGTCAGCATCTCTTTGGACCTCATACAAAGGGTTTCACTGGACATCTACTAAATGTAAGTTCAACACTTATCTCTATATCTCTGCTTAATTAATGATAGAATAATTATGGGAAAAGTCTTAAAGATTGACTAACGCCAATGAAAATGCTTTCTAATCTGAGACCAAATTTTAGTGAGTCAGATACTACTGGATTTTTACATTTATGCTTCACCCAGATCTGAGTTTGAATGAACCAAAGATTTAAGAGTATTAGAGAAAAAAGTCATACTTTCCATCCGTTCCCAATCAGGTCTATGTTCCCCGCCCCAGAATGACATACAACGTATGTTACAGGCCCAATAACAGAGCTGAAAGCAAGGCAACCCCATTCCTCCTGTAATCTTGGCTCTTTGGAGAAATATCTTTTTTATTCTGGGTGTCTTCTTGTTCCAGATAAACTGAGAAATTAACTGGTCTATTTTCTTAATTTATTCCAAGATATTTAAAGTATTTGAGATGGTAAAAGGAAACGAAGTCAATGTAGCACTGTCTAATTTTTCTAAAGAACTAATAGGAAACAATATGCCTTTTGTTAGCTTAATTTTGTATCCAGAATTTTTCCCAAATTCAGTTAAATCTGTCATAATTTTTGGCAATGATTTAGTAGGGTCAGTGATATATAGCAACAAATATGTTCTACACCAAATCTCCTTATTCCTTTATAATCCTTTGCAGAGCGTAATTGAATGGCGAGAGGTTCTATGACAAGTGCAAATAGCAATGGGGACAAAGGGCACCCTGGTCTTGTAGAGCGGTGGAGGAGGAAAGGACTAGAAGTTATATTATTTGTATTAACCGAGGCCTTAGGTTTTGTGTAAAGCAGCTTAACAAGGGAGATATGATTAGGGCCTATGCCAGACTTTGACAGGGTCGAGAAGAGGAAATCCCACTCGACCCTGTCAAACGCCTTCTCCGCATCTAGTGAGAGTAGTACTTCAGATTGATCACAAATGTTATGTGTATATATTAACAAATATTCTAGATTTACTAAGACACGTTTTAACATCGTCATTATGGGTTTTTCACTATGGGCTGATAGAAAATGTAATTTATACCGCTTAAAATGAATAAACATGTACAAAAGAGAAGGATTCGTAAATGTTTCTGAACATACCCCTTTAAGCGTACAGGCTCATCATCATACTTACTATATTCCTTTTATCCACACTGACACCAGTCTCTAGGATCTTCTGTAGGATCTCTGCGTGCCCTTTGCTTGCTGCTAGGTGCATAGGCGTGTTTTCTTTCTGTAATCCAGACATAACAATATATAATAACTAATATATTATATATACATATACATATACATATATATACATATACATATATACACATATATATATACACATATAATAACACATATATATGTGGATAAATATATATATACTGCTGCTGGTTACACATAAATATAGGGGAACGATACACAAAATTCACGGTTCGGTTCGGTTCGATACTTTGGTGTCACGGTTCGATATTTTTTCGATACAAAAAAATGTTCATGCATTTTTAATTTGTCATTTATTAAAATTATAAATATATATTTTAACTCAAAAGTACAGTTTTTAAATTTAACCCTAACCCTTGTGCGTGTTTTTTATTTTGACAGCGAATGCGCACCTGCGGACCACTTATGTGCAGCCCTGGTTATTTAGCTCATCATATTGCAGCCACAGAAATTCTTTTGTCCATGAAACCATAAAGCTGCACTTTCTTTTTGCCTTATAGTCTGATTTGTCATAACTTCTCCGTTTTGTGGTAAGCTTTTCTTTGGCTGTCACTTCTTCACCCTGACCTGTCTTATTTGGCTCAGCAGAACTAAAATATATATCCTGCTGCTTTTACACACGCACTCACATAAGCTCAGCGATTCTCTGCGCGATCAACCTCTCACATGTTTAAGCTTGCTGCGGGAGATTTCACTTGTCATGTTTGCATAGTAAGCTAACGATTAATAAGACGATGTCAGAGGAATTGGTGCACAAATTATCATCACTCACAGATCAGTGCTGTCGCTCTCTATACACAGTTCGCATTGCAAAGTGAAAGCAAAAAAACAAGCGCAAATTCAAACGCGATTTCAATATGTCACATATTGACAGTGGCTCACCGATGCCAATGACATAATTACCCAGCTACATTTCTGAAAGAATGCAAAAGCATTGACATATATTTTTCCTTCCTACAATAGCCCGACGGGCAGGGAAGAGATAGATTTTGGTAGCCCGACTGAAAAAATCGCTAGCTCCGGACGTCGGGCTAGCGATATTGCGAGCCCTGTATCTGATTGAGGAATCACTCATCTTTGGAAAAGAGAGTTTATTACAGAGAAATGTCTCTTTCCAAAATAAAAGCTATACTATCCGCTTCTTCTGGGCTATATTCTCAGCAGCATAAGGAGAATCCTGTGCTAACAGCTGTCTAAATGACTCGGCTAAAGTTAGTAGCATGCTTGTTGTTTTTGTCTTTGCACTAGGATGATGTCGGCGTAAATGTGCAGTCATATTCGTTGTGTTCCCACTAGTGCTTTCAGGTTAATCTCGTTGAAATGACCTTAACGCCACAACACGGCAAATCTCCGTTAACGAGCTACCGCCGATCGCCCCGTGCATGGGGCTAGACGGCCAACACGTTAACGAGCTAACTGCGCTAACACACTAGTTCCCACCCATGTAATTGAGCATTGCATGGCACATCCAACATACTGTTTTACTTTAGTCCATGACTCGCTTACCTTCAGGGTCATACGTCACATGAAAACCAAAATAATTCCAAACGCCAGATCTGAATGAGGGTGGGGGAGTCATGTAGGAGAGCTTAACTTCTGTCTCGCTAGCTTGCCCTGCGCTCTTCCTTCTGACTATGCTGTCTGTGTTGAGCGCTCAGTGGATCTGCGCTCGACAGTGCAGCCTAGGCGGAGTAGTCGAACGCAGATTCACTGAGCGCTCAACACAGACAGCATCGTCAGAAGGAAAGTTGATAAAATAAATTACAAATGTTGTATTGTTCATACATATGCGTACCGAACCGAAAGCACTGTATCGAACGGTTCAATATCGATACGAATATCGTTGCACCCCTAATATATATATATATATATCATATATATATTATATATATAATAAATAATCCAGGGGCAGCAAATCACATCCAGTTTGCGTTTAGTTGGAACATCATTTATTTTTCACACACCTCCAGGCTGTGTAAGGGCTATCTGACCAAGAAGGACAGTGATGGTGCGCTGCACCAAATGGCCTGGCCTCTACAGTCACCTGACCTAAACTTAGTGGAGATGGTTTGGGATGAGATGGAGCGCAGAGTGAAGGCAAAAGGACCAACAAGTGCTCAGCATCTCTGGGAACTCCTTCAAGGCTGTTGGAAAACCATTTCAGGTAATGACCACATGAAGCTCGTCCAGAGAATGCCAACAGTGTGCAAAGAGGTAATTAAACCAAAGGGTGGCTATTTTGATCTGAATGAAAATATACAATATAAAAAATGTTTTGAGTTATTTCTCACTTTTTCGTTTACTTCATAATTCCATGTGTGTTCATTCATAGTTCTGATGCCTTCATTGAGAATCTACAATGTAAATTGTCATGGTTCTCACTTGGCCTTGTTTTTATAAACATTTCAACACATCTTTTCAAGTCAGTTTCAAAACTCTGAAATGCTGGCTGCTGCTCAGCACAAATTACCTTGGCAGAAGTATGGGAGAGCCTAACAAAGCTTTTTTGCACAGCTTCTGCTTGTATGGCTAAACACATCTGCTGATTCAAAGTGTGTGTCTGTGTGTGTATGTGTGTCCCTGTCTAGCTATCTTTGTGAGGACCGAAATCTGCATTCTGCTATACTTGTGAGAACCAACAGTCACTTGTGAGGACACACAACCTGGTCCTCACAAATTTGAAGGCATTTCAAGGCATTTTTGAGGCTCAAAATGTGGTTTTAGTGTCAGGGTTACAATTAGGTTATGTTTAGGTATAGGGTAAGGGTTAGGCATTCATATTTAATGGTTAGGGTAAGGGGCTAGGGAAAGCATTATGTCAATGAAGGTCCTCACTAAGATAGCTGAACGGGGTTGTGTGTGTGTGTGTGTGTGTGTGTGGTGTGTGTGTGTTGTGGTGTGTTGGTGTGTTGGTGTGTTGGTGTGTGTGTAGTGTCCTTCAAACCAGGCATGTAACCCATTCCAATCAGAAATTCAACTGCTTCAAGCTGTCCATGTTCAGCAGCTAGGTGTAGAGCTGTCTTCCCTGACTGAGCAGAAAGACATACACATACAGTGTATACAATAGTGCTTCACTGAGTGCTTCACTGAGTGAATGGGTTAAATGCAGAGCGGGATTTCCCCACAGGGATCAATAAAGTATGCATTAGTATTATTATTATTACAAACAAGATATAATAATTCCATTAATATCCATATAATAAAAATTCCATTCATTTTCAGCTTGATTTATTTCATATACTGCTCAAACATGTAAGGAAACACTTAATCTGACTATAGCATCAACTAAATAAAATTTCTGGGATGTTGATCTGGTCAGCTAAGTAGTAAAGCACTCAAAGCGCTTTGTACCGGATTCAATAGTGATGGGCTAAAGCTTAGGTCTCCCAGTTTGCCTACCAGATGCTGTGGGATGATGGTATTCTTCTCCAGGTGTGCAAGGTTCCGGTACAGAGCCAAGGAGATGGCATCCTCAATGGAGTGAGTTTGCCAGTAGGCAAACTGGAAGGGGTCGAATTTGGAAGGGAATCTAGAGCTAATTGACCAGGAAACATCTCCTGGACCGCGAGTCTTCTATGAAGAGCCGTTTTTCTTTGTCGCCAGTGGTCGCGGCCGCTACTGTGTGCTGGCGGGGCCCGTGTTCCGGGGACGGAAAAGCATGAGGCAGCAGGCAGCGGCCCGCTCTGGCGCCAAAACGCTGATGGTAGAAACAGAGGTCCTGTCCACGGCGCCGCTGCGCCACGATCTCTGCCATAAGCAAAGGGTGGGATGCTCCGGGGCAGGTCGGCGGGGAAGTGGAAGGTGCCGCCGGCGAGGCAGGAGAATACGATCCGCTACCTCAGCCAGGGAGCGATAATCGTTCGCACCCAGGAGCGGAGAGTTGGCGAGGCTGGCTCTCACGGCTACCGGCAGCTGTCGGAAGAAGATGTGGGCGAAGAGCGAAGAGGAATCCCCTGTTGTCCAGTCCAAGCAAGGATAG
This sequence comes from Haplochromis burtoni, assembly GCF_018398535.1. Classification (NCBI taxonomy): domain Eukaryota; kingdom Metazoa; phylum Chordata; class Actinopteri; order Cichliformes; family Cichlidae; genus Haplochromis; species Haplochromis burtoni. The sequence goes on from NW_024582910.1 coordinate 49,273, forward strand.
CATGTGCTCCATCAGTTCCAGAGCCGTACCGCCACCCAGGCCTGAGAGGGAGAGGAGCTTTTCGGCTCGCTCTGCGTCGAAAAGGGCATAGCGCCGAAGAAGCAGGTCCTTAAGGGCGGTGTATTTCCCTTGGGCGGGTGGGTCCCAGAGGAGAGTCAATGCACGACGGGTGGCTAGCGGGTCGAGCAAGGCCACCACATAGTGATATTTCGTGTCATCGTCAGCCAAGATGCCACGAAGAGCGAACTAAGCCTCCATGTGCACGAACCACGACGGGGGATCGTGCTGTGGCAGCTCAAGCGCCACAGCAAAGGCAGCTGCAGCAGGAGGCAGAGGTCTGGCAGCCGCTGATGCATCCAGAGCGGAGCCAGTGCCACCATCAGGCTGCAGCATGCTTGAGTCAGGGGTCACCAATGTGGAGGTAAACACAGGCGACACGAGGGCTCTTGACTAACACTCCTCATGTATTACTCATTACCACACAACTGAATACTTTTCCCTCCAAAACACAGCAACAACACTTCCTCAGAACTGGGTGTGAGTCGAGCCTCCAGTGGTCCACCACAGTAGGATTATATTTAACTGCTAAAACTTTCTGAACAAGTTTTACACCACTGAAAAAATAATATGTGAGGGCATCATTTTTTATATTTTGACTTTCACTTCCACTCCATTAAGTGACGTGGCATCCTTTATTCCTAGCACATTACTTAATCCATATCAGTATAGATATCCAACATGATTTTATGTTTTGAAAATGTTCCTTTTTGGGGGGCAGTGTATTTTGCGCAAATAATATTTTGCTAGGAGATGAGAAAAGAAAGGAAGTGTTTGTTCTTTTTATGACTCAGTTAGTACAAAATTGCTCTGTAAAGCTAGTAGTCCGTCACCTTTTCAACTCCATCTAGACTGATGCCTTCTAGGTGCTCCAAGATGAACTCCAATACTCTGATGTGTCCTCGCTGAGCAGCACAGTGCAGCATATTCAGACCATCCTAAGATGAAAAGGATATCAGGTCAAGACAATAACCTTGTTATAAATAAGTTGCATTGCAACCCAATAAAAAAAACAAACCCTGTTAAATTCAGATTTTTTAACAGTTCAATGAAATATGGCAGCTCTTACTTTGTTTTCAGAGTTGAGCTTGGCTCCACAGGACACCAGGATCTGTAGGATGTTTAGGTGACCAAACCAGGATGCCAGAAGCAGAGCATTCATCCCAAACTGTGGACGATATTTACAAACTAATGAATCAGAACACAGAGAAAAATGTCTGACATAGGAATGGGAATCAAAAACCGGTTCTATTAGAAGACTGGTTCCCAGTAGTTTAATTCCTTGGAATTTAGTCTGCCTGCCTATCGATTCCAGTTGCACTTGCGCTACAATCAGCTGAATTTAGTGTGCGCTGGAGGACGAAAATAGTGGCACAGTCCACAGTTTGTATATGTACATTGCTATTATTCTTATTGCACAAAAAGGATAAGACCGTGACAGTAAGATGGAAACTGCATCCAGGACAGAAACAACTGCATTATGTTGCTAACACAACTTTGGCTCTTTGCATGCACAGGCAGCATAACAAACCCATCATTGTCAAATTTCTCTAAGATTATGTTAAATGATGGTTTTCACAAGGTATAGCAATTCTATTTTCAATTCAGTTTTATTCATATAGTGCCAAATCACATAACCAGTTGCTGCAAGTCACTTTATATTTAAAGGCAAAGACCCTACAATAATACAGAGAAAACAGACAGCCAAATGACCCCCAGTGTCTGACAACTGATGGTACCCCTGAAAACCAGAACCAATGCAGGGGAATACTGATGCATGACTACCAGTTGAACAACTTTGGCAAACATTGGTGTGGCTGCTCATTGGAAGACACAGTGGATTCGAGCATGTCAGGTGAGTATGGGAACTACCCTCAACCATTTCAACTGAAGGCATGTTTTTTTAGCTAACTGTTAGATTACTGAATTCTTATTGTACACATGGGCTTACAAGCAGGATATGGCTGTAGGGCTATTCACAGACAAAGCTACTAGCTATAATTCTAACTATTCTAAAAATGTCACTACCCATTATGAACTAAATATCAATTTAATTAGTGTTAATTAGTGTGGTAGATGTATGAGACTGACAGCAAAACCCAGGGTAAATTAACTTCAGCAACAATACAAATCCACAGTGAGTTATTCCCCATATCAAGGAATGGTGTTATGGGCGTGTTATTGTTACCACGTTTGCGAGACTAGTAGGGTCGGCATGAGCGCAACATCTGCATGCATGCACAGACTAGCCTATGCCGACAACCCCACAATGTTCCAACTATGAATGCACCGAACCAAACTGTAACAGGAACAGGTGTGTGCCGCTGTCTTTATCCACATCTGTAACAGAATACAATCCCCTTTCAGCTTCCCCCTTGAACTTACAAAGGAATTTTGTAACTAAGGAAGTGAGAAATTGTTCTTGTATCAGTTCAAGTTTACTTACACTGTCAGTCTCATTAATGTCCATATCATGCTCCAGTAGGAGACGCAAAGCCTGTTCATTCCCAGCTCCTGCTGCCCAGTGCAGTGCTTTTCGGCCTACCTACACACACACACACACAAAAGACAATAACAGCACAGCGTATTTCTTGTTTGTTAGTGCTGACATTTTGGATTAAAATCACTTGTCCATAATAATTCCTTTGAGCTCATTCATTCGTTCTTGTGGCAGCTGAGTGCGATGCGGCAGGAATGAGAATCAGGACACCCAAGTCTGAGGCCGTGGTCCTTAGCTGGGAAAGGGTAGAGTGCCCATTCTGGGTAACGGACAAGTTACTGCCCCAAGTGGAGGAGTTTAAGTATCTCGGGTCTTGTTCACAAGTGAGGGGAGATCGACAGATGGATTGGCTGCAGTGATGCGGACGCTGTACCGGTCTGTTGTGCTGAAGAGAGAGCTGAGTGTAAAAGCCAAGCTCTCAATTTACCGGCCGATCTACATCCCCACCTTCACCTAAGGACATGAGCTTTGGGTAGTGAAAGAACAAGATTGTGGTCAGCCATCCGGGAGGGGTTCAAAGTAGAGCCGCTATGCTTCCACATCAAAATGAGCCAGTTAAGGTGGTTCGGGCATCTGACAAGGATGCCTCCTGGGTGAGGTGTTCCGGGCATGTCCCACTGGGATGGAGGTTCCCGGGCAGACCCAGGACACACTGGAGAAAGTGTCTGGAGAATGGAGGTCTGGGTTCCTGCTTAATAATAATAATAATAATAATAATAATAATAATAATAATAATAATAATAATAATAATAAATAATGGATTGGCATTTATATAGCGCTTTTAATGGACCCAAAGTCCTTTACAATGCCACTATTCATTCACTCTCACATTCACACACTGGTGGAGGCAGCTACAGTTGTAGCCACAGCTGCCCTGGGGACAGACTGACAGAAGCGAGGCTGCCATATCGCGCCATCGGCCCTCTGGCCAACACCAGTAGGAGGTAGGGTAAAGTGTCTTGCCCAAGGACACAACGACCAGGATCGAACCGGTTGTAAATAACAAATATACATTTCAAAAAACATGGTGCAGAAACATTTTGTACAAGTCAAAGGAGCTTGCAAAGAAAAGCGTCTGGACTTCTTTAAGTTGCTTGAAGACGTTTCACCTCTCATCCGAGAAGCTTCTTCAGTTCTAAGGTCAAATGGTGGAGAGTCCCAGATATAAACCTAGTGGGAGTTTCCCCCCACAGAGGGACAAAAGGACCCCCTGATGATCCTCTAATCGCCTGAGCCAAGGTGTGAAACTGGGTCGTGGGTCCCAATCAGCCAGAGTTTCGGGTGAGTTCATTGTGAAACCTGGCCCCACCTTATCATGTGAATTCCTGAGGTCAGATGGCCCAGGATGTGAGTGGGCGTTAAGGCGTCTGGGAAGGGAACTCAAAACTGGATTATAGATGGCAGAGAGTTGGTGTCGTAAACCCCGCCTCTGTTCAAAGATGGTCGCTCACAGTGGACACACCATCTTTGATGATCTTTGATCACCGTCTCTGATTATCACTGGTTCAAATGTTTAGGGATAACTGGTAATTAAATTTGATAAGTAATTACATAAAAACAACAACAACAACAACACTAAATAGTCCACATTTTGACAAACATGCTAATAAGGTCTTCTTTAATTTCCGTACATAATCTGGCTACAATGTAGCTGCCATCGCCAGTGTGTGAATGTGTGAATGACTGAATGTAGTGTGAAGCGCTATGGGGTCCTTAGGGACTAGAAAAGCGCTATACAAATGCAGGCCATTTAACATGTACCATGAGTCTGTACCAAGCATGTCACGACCTGCAGGATCAGCCAGGTGCTGATCAGAATCTCTCCACTCCTAGCCCTCCTCTCTTCTCTTTTTCCCTCTCTCTCCCCCTCTCTCCTTCTCTCCCCTGTTTTGCCAGGGCGGAACTCATGGCTCAGCCCCGCCTGTTGGGTTATCATATAGCCCGACGGGCGGGGCTGAGATAGATTTTGGTCGCCCGACCGGAGATATCGCTAGCTCCGGGACGTCGGGCTAGCGATTTTGCGAGCCCTGTGGCGGGTTCACGCCCTCGGTCCACGCCTTCCTGGATTGTGAACACCTGGGCCTCATCAGACCAGCTGGTATATTAGAGGGAGGAGATCAGCTGTTCAACGCTGGATTGTTGTGAAGGCTCTAGTCAGTACACGTCTAGCTCAAGTTTCCTGTGCCTCTGTCTCAGAGACTTAACGAGTGTTTCTTTGTTCCTAGATTCCCCGGACCCGGATTGAACTGAGCGCATGTGTGATTTCCCCGTTTTCCCTGGAGTCCTGGACCCCTGCCCCTCACGTCTTGTATATAGCACTAACCCCGCACTGTCTGTACATACACTTGGTGAAGATCTGTAAATAAACAGTCTCTGTTTAAACGCTACTCAGGAGTCCTGCGAGTGGATCCTCTAAGCAACCCGTGACAAAGCAAGACAATAACCAGGGCATTATCTCAAAAAGGACTTTAGTATAGCATATAATATATTATGTTATAAAATATTATCCATCAATGCATATAGGTGGACCAAAGTCCAGGACAGCTTAGTTATTCTAAGACAAATTTACAAATTTTAAGTGCCGACGGCCCGCTAGCATGCTCTATCAAAAATGTGCTTTGTTGTGTATCTGACGGACGAAAGCTAAACCAGTTCCACATCACTGAAGTTGCAGCATTTTTACAAACCAATTCTGGTTCATCCGTTTCATTCAACGATCCGCTCTCGCCCTTCTCATTCTCCATCGCTGCCATGCTTTTTCCACCATGTGCGTATGAAAACAAAGGCACTGCGCATGCGCGTTTTACCCATATTCTATCGCGATATTTCATTTTCTTATCGTTGCCCAACATTATACCGGTATTACCGTGAACGGTATGATATGGCCCAGCCCTACAATTAACTTCATCATACATAAATAACCCAGGAGTCTTCGAAGTAACTTTGGTCCATCGAGACGACAATAAAATGATAATATGGTCTCCTGTTAGTTTGGAATTGAATATTGGTCAAGGGTTCCCTTTGTTCACTTCAGACTTTCAGTACAACTGTGTATCACACCAGTTACAAAATACTGATGAGCAGGACAAGGAACTGAGAGCAGTAGCAGTCAATGAGAAATCTGTTCCAGATCGTGAATAAAACCAGAAAGATAGTGACCGACTCTAGACAACAGAGGACAGATATTTATCAGAGCCTGTGTTTATCCTGGGACAGGACGTTAGTACACAGTTGTGTTCATAAATGGTAAATGGCCTGTATTTATATAGCGCTTTACTAGTCCCTAAGGACCCCAAAGCACTTTACACAACCAGTCATCCACACATTCACACACTGGTGATGGCAGCTACATTGTAGCCACAGCCACCCTGGGGCGCACTGACAGAGGCGAGGCTGCCGGACACTGGCGCCACCGGGCCCTCTGACCACCACCAGTAGGCAACGGGTGAAGTGTCTTGCCCAAGGACACAACGACTGAGACTGTCCAAGCCGGGGCTCGAACCAGCAACCTTCCAATTACAAGGCAAACTCCCAACTCTTGAGCCACGATCGCCCAAGTTTACATACTCTGGTATATGCATATAGATGATAAAAGAAAAACATTTCTTTCACTCATGGTTAGTGGTTGGCTGATGCCATTTATTGTCAAACAACTGCGGGAAAAGGTAGTTGACTTCTATAAAACAGGACAAGGAAATAAGAAAATATCAGCAGTGTCAAACTCCAGTTAAGAAGTGAAAAATGGGGGTTCTGCTGAAACCAAACCACAGTCAAGTAGACCAACTAAAATTTCAGCCACAACTGCCAGACAAATTGTTTGGGATGCAGCTCCCCCAATCAGAAGCAGGACCTGCAGACTCTTAAAGGTGCCGAACACTCATACACAACAGACCAGACATACTGACACACCGATTCAAAACATGGCCAGGGCCACATAACAGAGTAAGCCAGAATGAGACTAGGCAAGAAAAGAAAATGAGAATTTAGAGGACCCAAGGCTTGGATTTTTAAAGCCATCAACTGCTGACATCCAGAAAAGTCTGTGCTTCAGCATGCTTACTTTGTTTTTGGCATTGACGTCCACACCCTTCTTGATGAGTTCTTGCATTTTCCATGTGTCATTTCTTTTGGCAGCATCGTGAAAATCCTTTTCAGACCACAACACTGAAATCAGACAAAGAAAAAACCTTAAGCGTCAAATCTGTGCTGGAGTTGAAATGTCATTTGCCACCTTTGAACCTAACCCCACCCATTGCATAAAAGTTAATAATCCAAGAAAAAGTTTACAAGAGGAAGACGGGGGTGCAGAAAGAGTGAACTAAGCTACATGAATGTGTGAGCCTGAGTGATGCTCAGGCCACAGGTAAATGGCCTGAGCCAAGTGGCACAACAATTCACTTCTGCCACAGTTTCTTTTGACATAAAGGGACTTTAGCATGACATTCAAGTTCCAGCACCACTCTGCTTGAAGCTAAAACTAAGTCTTTGATCTCTATTGGCATTCATGACCTGTGCTACCATTTGTAACTGTGGAGACACGTATGGCTGCAAAGGAAATGAATTTAGTATGGTTGTTAGCTGTACTTTCTTTCACCCTCATGTTGTGTTCTGGTCAAATTTGACTGATTTAAAACATTTAGCTTTGAAAAAAGTTTCATCAGACTGGCCTGAACATTCCATGACTTTGTCCACGAAAGAGTCCACACACTCAAACGCAAAACACACTCCTTGGGTTCCCTGGCAACCACTACAGAAACATTTTCCCTAGTAGAGCCTCTCTTCCACGGAACAACTCCAACTGTGTTGGCAGTTCTCACAAACAGTTGAAACATTGTTTCAAAGGGATCAAACTTGTTTCATAAATTTGGTTTATAATACTTTTTTGGAAGCAAAGCCCCCCCAAAAAAGCATAGAGGCAACTATGTGGCAACACCAGGGCAGGTTGATATACCCTAAGTGAGGCTCTTGATTACACAGTTGATCACTACACTGGTGAGGACAAGTGAGAGAATGAAACTGACAATGAGGATGAAATAGAGGAGGAAGTGTCAGAAGCTAAAGACAGCACTGAATATAATTTGTGCAATCCCGACCAAGATAAGATGAGGAGGAATTCAGTGATGAAGATGACGCTGCTGTCACATTCAAGAACTTCAGGAACTTATCCCCACCTGACAATCACGTTAGGTTTTCTGCTGAAAATTTCATTAGAACCTGCAAAATTTGCTGTGTCCTGGATGATGACATCAAATCCTGCTTCGAACAGTTACTGACTGTGTTGATCTAAACCATAGCGGCAAACTTTGAAGGGGAAACAAAAACAGAGTTACAAAGAAAGTTGGAAGGAAGTAACCCAGAAACAGATCAAAGCACAGATGAATCTTTGGATGTTGAGTAATGAATTCAGATCCAGAAATATTCAACCGGCAGTTTATGGGATGCAGCGTCTGGTCAGTCAATGTTTCAGGCCACCATGTCACTCCAATAATCTTACATGTTGTTTCGGGTGATTCTCTTTGACAGCCACGATACAGCACCAGGTTGTCATCATGAAGACAAACTGGCGGTGATCAGAGAGGTCTGGGGCAAGTGTGTGGAGTGCCAGCCACTATATTTCAAGTCCAAACGTCACAGTGAAGGAGCATCTGCTGGCTTTTAGGGGACACTGCCCTTTTAAACAGTATGTGCCAAGCAAGCAGTCTAAATACAGCATAAAGAAATGGGCAACATATGAAATATAAAGTATTCCCAGTCACTTTTGACACAACAGGTGTTACTCTGTTTGACTGTAAAAATATTGTAAATGGTCAAAAAAAAAAAACCTGTTCCTGGTAACTTTGACCCAATGTAATCTGTGACAATTGTTTCTCGTAGTCAAAACAATGCAGAAATTACTTTTTAGTAGTCGAATTCACAGGTTATAACCTCGGATTAATGAAACATAAATAACAAACAGAAGTTTAGAAATGGTTTATATGAGAAACAGAAAAGCCACTGGGCTGCTCAGTCACTAACTAACATTACTGTACTTTTATTATGAGTGTTAGACTGTAAGAGTAACAGCTGAATACTAAATGTGTTCAAACAGCAGCATATTTCTCTCTCTCCACATCTGTAAGGACAGGTGAGAATGAGACTTTATTCGAGCTTTGAGGGATAAACTTCCCATCTGACACTGATTCTTCTCTCTGATTACAGGAGCTGCACTCAGATTCAGACATCAGCAACACCCAGTGATGATTTATGCTGAAAACAGTTTTTTAGTACTGGAAAAAATTAACTGATGAAAAAAGAACAAAGGCTAAACTAAGTTAGCCCTAAGTTATTAAGTCGTATTGTATCACGCACTTAACTGTAGATTGTTATTCATACATTCATTTCATTACGTTTGGACAACTGTATTTCACTGTTTATATGTGTAAGCAAAAACTCCCTGGAATTCCTGCAGGTTGTTCAAAACGCTGCAGCAAGGCTTCTGACCAAATCTTCCAGTACTCACATGTGACGCCATCTTGGCATTGGCTCCCCATTGAATTCACATTCCACTTTAAGATTCTGATTCTGACTTTTAGAGCTCTCCATGGACAAGCAGCAGTTTACATTATTGAACTTCTACAGCCCTATGTCCCTAGCAGGTCCCTGAGGTCATGTGATCAGGGCCTACTTATTATACAGCATACGAGGCTTAGAACTAAGGCAGACAGAGCTTTTGCCTCTGTGGGCCCTAGAGGAACCCAGAGGCAGTAAATCGAGAGTAGTAGTAGTAGTCAAGTATTTATTTATTGTCATTGTCAAAGAACAATGAAATTGCGTTTGGGGCTTCCGTACAACCCGTAAAAAAAAACAAATACCCCTTAAAACCCAAGTGTAAATATTTAACCCAGTGTGACTTCAGTGCAATGAGACAATCCTTAGCAACAACACTGGCCTACAGCACTGGCCTAAATCTCGGCAGTGTCTCTTCTTCCTCAAAAGACTTAAAGACTTCCATCTGCCTCTGAAGGTGCTCAAGAACTTCTACTCCTACACCATCCTGACGGGAAATACCTGCACCTGGTATGGGTAAAGCACCAAGCAGGACGAGCTCTCCAAAGAGTGCTTTGCTCTGCCAAACACATCATTCCCTCAGAGCTTCCTGACCTGCAGTCTGTTTACACCAAGTGGTGCAGTACCACAACCAGGAAGATTATGAAGGACCTCTTCCATCCCCACAATGGACTCTTCTCACTGTTGAGGTCAGGGAAGCGCTTCTGCTCCTTTAAGGCCAAAACAGGGAGAATGAGGAGGAGCTTCTTCCCCCAGGCTATTCAGGCCCTGAACCAGGTGTAGGACTGCAATCTCTACACATCACTGTACATGCAATTAACAACAACAATAATCGTCAGTTTTGACTGTTTGATCCAAGACTGTCGATCTGCACACGGCTGATTTGCACACCTTTTTATTTTAATTTTTAATTTCAGTGTGTTCTTGTATTTTTAATGGTTGAGAATTGCACAGCAATAAGCATTTCACTGCATGTTGTACTGTGTATGATTGTGTATGAAAAATAAAATTTGAATTTGAAAATTGAGCCCTGTGGAGTGCCACATGACATAAGCATTAGATGCTTCAGAACTGCAAAGGTTTACAGACAAAGATCTATCTGCCAGATAAGACCTAAACCATTTAAGCACAGTGCAATGCAATGATGTAGCAAAGATATTAAAAATGTTGTGGTCTATTGTGTCAGAGGCAGCAGTTAAGTGAAACAAAACCAGAACAACAAGTTTACCAGTCACATGCAATAGGGATGTTGTTAAACACCCTTAATAATACAGATTATGTGCTATAAAGAGTTTTACCCAGCCTCCCTGGGAAAGTCTATGCCAGGGTGCTGGAAAGGAGAGTTCGTCCGCTAGTCGAACCTCGGATACAGGAGGAACAATGCGGTTTTCGTCCTGGTCGCGGAACACTGGACCAGCTCTTTATCCTCTCAGGATACTTGAGGGTGCATGGGAGTTTGCCCAACCAGTCTACATGTGTTTTGTGGACTTGGAGAAGGCATTCGACCGTGTCCCTCGGGGTGTCCTGTGGGAGGTGTTGCGGGAGTATGGGGTGTCTGGCCCATTGCTACGGGCCATTCGATCCCTATACAACCGTTGCAAGAGCTTGGTTCGCATTGCCGGCAATAAGTCGGACTCGTTCCCGGTGGGTGATGGGCTCCGCCAGGGCTGCCCTTTGTCTCCGGTTCTGTTCATAATTTTTATGGACAGGATTTCTAGGCGCAGCCAAGTGGCGGAGGGCTTTCGCTTTGGTGGCCTCAGAATCTCATCTCTGATTTTTGCAGATGATGTGGTTCTGTTGGCTTCATCGGGTGAGGGCCTCCAGCTCGCACTGGAACGGTTCGCAGCCGAGTGTGAAGCAGCGGGAATGAGGATCAGCACCTCCAAATCTGAGGCCATGGTTCTCAGCCGGAAAAGGGTGGAGTGCCCACTCCGGGTCGGGGATGAGTTCCTGCCCCAAGTGGAGGAGTTCAAGTATCTCGGGGTCTTGTTCGCGAGTGATGGGAGAAGGGAGCCGGAGATCGACAGACGGATTGGGGCTGCAGCTGCAGTAATGCGGACGCTGCACCGGTCCGTCGTGGTGAAGAGGGAGCTGAGTGTAAAAGCGAAGCTCTCAATTTACCGGTCGATCTACGTCCCTACCCTCACCTATGGCCACGAGCTGTGGGTAGTGACCGAAAGAACGAGATCGCGGATACAAGCGGCAGAAATGAGCTTCCTCCGAAGGGTGGCTGGCCTCTCCCTTAGAGATAGGGTGAGAAGTTCGGCCATCCGGGAGGGGCTCAGAGTAGAGCAGCTGCTGCTCCACATCGAAAGGAGCCAGCTGAGGTGGTTCGGGCATCTGACAAGGATGCCCCCTGGGCGCCTCCTGGGTGAGGTGTTCCAGGCATGTCCCACCGGGAGGAGGCCCCGGGGCAGACCCAGGACACGCTGGAGAGATTATATCTCTCGGCTGGCCTGGGAACGCCTTGGTATTCCCCCGGATAAGCTGGAGGAGGTGGCTGGGGAGAGGGAGGTCTGGGCCTCTTTGCTTAGGCTGCTGCCCCCGCGACCCGGCCTCGGATAAAGCGGATGAAGATGGATGGATGGATGGATGGAAAGAGTTTTACCCGACCCACAGGAGGCTATTCATATCTAGAAAATGTTTTAGTTGACATGATACAATTTTCTCTAAAACTTTGGTAAGAAAAGGCAGCTTGGACTGAGGCCTATATTTAGCCAGTTCAGTGTGCTCAAGAACAGGTTTCCTAAGCAATGGCTGCACTACTGCACATTTAAAATTTACAGGAACTAGACCAGAGGACAGACTGCTGTTTATAATAGCAAGAACAGACTGCCTGCCGTATAGCAGTCAAAAAAAAGAAGAGCTGAGGCCTTAATATAGCGAACCACATCCTCTAAGAGTGAGAGGGTCACCGGCTCAAACTGAGTAAAAACAGCAGAAGGGACAGAGGCAGAGAGGCGAGTCAGCAGCGGTGATAACAGCCCTTGTGGTGGCAACCTTTAAAAGAAAACACACAGAAAACCATTGCATATATCAGGAGAAGCGTCTAAACAGAAACAGAGGCAAAGGTGTTAAATAACGTGGGCTATGGCTGTTTTAAGAAATGAAATCTGTAAAATATTCCTTTTTTGCCTCTTTAACAGTATTCTGGTAGTGACACTGGCAGTCTTACAATTTGAAATGACAGCTTTTCCATCTGTGCTCTGCTCTGTGACATTCCCTCCTGATAGCATGAGCTCTGTCATTAAACCAAGGCTCAGGTTTAGAATTAGGCTGCCTGACGTTACTAGCCAGAGATGAACTATTTGTTATTAATCTCCCGCTCTCTTCAACAGCTTGTCCTTTCCTCCAAGGATGGTTTGACAGGAAGAATAAAACCAGGAACAGGAAGGGCCACAAAGCTGATTAAAATCAGCAAAAAACTGAGAGGCAATGGGAGATAATAGCCCAATATTGCTGAACAGGAGGGCGAGCTGCAGTACATGTAAAACCCACATTAAATAAAACACACATCTGAGAGTACAGAGGTACAGACAGGTTAGTCACAGGGAGACTATATGAAAGAATAAGGTCTATTGTGTGTCTGCGCTTATGCAGGGCCCAGTACAGAGTGAGTAACAATAAATAAAAACAAGTTGCCCCCCGTACTGGATAGAACAACAGGGGGAGACGAGCAACTCCTTTTTCCCACAGGATGCAAAATGCAGTCAGCTTATCGTCCCTGAAGCGTCCCGAGCAGGTGAACCTGTCATTAAAGTGGACATAGAGGGGATCATAGCATTAAATGTGACCCATCCTTTCTTGTTGCCAATAAATGTCTTGAGCAGTAGATGGCAGCTAGAACTGGAATTTCAATGTAGGCTCTTATCTTCACTTCATCTACGTCCATCCAATCCTCGCACCTTTACGTCCCATGCAAGTCAGACTTCATGCTGCTGATGTGAGCAATTGCATAGAGTATGTGTCCTGGTGTGAAACCAGTTACTAGTGGTTTGCAGTGCATGCTCTCTGCATTAGTGGGAAACCACTAACTATTCTAGAGCACTCAAAGCACTTTATACAACATGCCTCATCCACCCATTCATACAAGGGTTTTTTTCAATGCTTAATTGCTTTCCATCTAACATTCACACATATTCATACTCCAGTGGTTGCATCATAGAGCAGCTTGGGATTAGTGTCTTGCTAGAGGATATTTGGCATGCAGACTGTCGCAGCCAGGGAACCACAAACCTTCCTATCAGTAGGCGACCCAGTCTACCTCCTAACTAGACACACCATCACGAGACATCCACTCACCATCCACTGCTCAGCCTCCTAGTAGATACACCTATGGTAACAACTTCAAAAATCCTACATAACCTTGTTCAAGTTATTTCATTCACAAGTTTTAAAAAAAACTGACCTCTAACCTTGACCATGAGGTCGATGTCACCGAGATTTGAAGTTCTCCAAGATTTGTAATAGATACACCCATGGTATCGATTTCAAAATCCTCATTATGGAGTTATCACAATCACAAATTTGTATGTCCATGCTGCTCGCCTATCTGGTGGGCAACTATAACCCATCAGCTTTTTACAGCTGAAGGGGGAAAAAATTTAGTTTTCATGGTTTTCAATTCCGCAATTCAGCAAAAATGGTCAAGGGGGGGGGGGGACAGACACAAATGGCCAGCATGAAGCCCAGAGGGCTAACTTAATCTAATGCAATGTTTAAATTAAGGTCCCAGTATGCCTGCCACAACATCATCTCACAGTCACTTGTACCTGTAGGACTATTGTTCCAACATCTCACTCTGTGTACCTGTATGTCTCTAAGCTCCTGTATTGGAATATCACTGAAATGGTAGGAAAAACCGTTACAAAGCACACTTGTGTCTTCAACCCAGCTGGATCAGGAAAAGCCTGATGCACCAGGTTATAACAATTGAGACCTGGTAACACAAAGACTGTGTTCTAACTTCTCAACATGACATGAGAACATGACATTGATTAAAATCATCCACATTTTTCTAACCGAAAACCTTAGATGACGAGTACAGGCTGTGAGGGACAGTTCCCTGTACAGCGGTATCCAAGCCCTCACTAACTACAAAGGATAGAGCCCCCCCAAGCCCCAAAATCACCCTCAAACTCGCGAAAGGAGCTCAACACCTTCTTTGCTTAGGTTGAGGTGGACTGCTCAGTTTGCTCTCTGTGGACTAAAGCTCAGCATTCAACACTATAAAACCAGACATCCTCATCATCAAACTGGACCATCTTCATATCCCCCCCTACCAACTGCTCCTGGATCAAAGACTTCCTCACAAACCGGCCTCAATCAGTCCAACTCGGACCCCAAACTGGGTGTTTGGTACACAGACCACTACTGAGAAAAGCAAGGCTACGCAGAGGGTAATGACACTGCCCAGAAAAATCATTGGCTGTACTCTGCTACAAATTTTGTGGAGGGTGGCACACTGGTCTGGTGCTCATTGGTCTGGTCTAGAACAATGACGAGTGACGAGTCTGCATACAGACAGGAAATAGCAGTCAGAACCACCTGGAGCTGAACCTGCTCAAGATTGTGGCGATATTGGATTGTCGGAGACCCCCCCACGCCTTCCTCCCTCTCACCATCCTGAACAATAAAGTATCTGATGTGGATCACGGATTTGAAGTGGTCCTCACATCAGTCTGTCTGGAACAAGGCCCAGCAGAGGTTGTATTCCCTGCAGCAATTCAGGAAGTTCCACCTGCCACAGGAGCTGATGGTCATCTTCTACACTGCAGTCATCCAGTCTGTCCTGTGTACATCAATCATTGTCTGGTTTGGCTTAGCCACGAAGCAGGACAGGGCCAGACTGCAACGGACAATCAGAGAGGATCCTCAAGCAGAAAACATCTCTGCAGATCCTGGACATAAACTGTTCTATTTTTACAAAAACCAGCCACCACTCAGCCATGACTCAGGTCATATGCATATTGTACTGCACAATCTGCACTATTCAAAATTAATACTTAAGGTTCATCCAGGTTGCTCTATGTTCAGTCTATTTATATCTATCATTCATGCCCAGCTGCAACTTGTCATAGTTTGTATAGTTTCTTAAGACCTTCCACAACTTGCACTTTTCTAACTTTCTAACCTCGTATTTATGTTCTCCTTCTGTATATATGACTTATTTGCTTATTTAAAAATGTTTATTTTTTACATGCAGAGAGTAAAGCGAACCTGAGTCAAATTCCTTGTTTGTGTGCACAAACTTGGCCAAATAAAGATGATTTTGGTTTTGAATCAATGCATGCAACACCTGTTTCAGGTACAGAAAGGCAGCAGTGTCCTCAAGATTGCTTGTTTATTTCTTTTCATTCAAAAGACCCTCAACAGCAGTAAATGTTTCTAAAATAGACAGTATAAAACTGTGGGTGATTATATACATCCATCTTTTATACTGAGTATAGTTACATCTCCTGTTCCAAATGTATCCTGAGCTATGAATGGTTTCTTATTATCCTACAAAGTATCAACAGGCTTTTTCAGTGCAAAATCTAAACAATTAAATGAATAGATACAAAAAATAGAACAAAAAAGAAATCTCAGAAATCATATTGACTTTAAATGTTGATGACAGGAATTTAAACTCCTCAACAGTTTACTCACAGTCACACAAAGAAATCTGAGAAATTGCACTTTTAATTCCTGTTTCCTGTTAATTGCAGTGTGGAGAGCAAATGATCAGGATACTCCAGTCACTCTTTTGTCAAACTTGAGCAGCAACACAACCATCACAGGGGCTTTAATGGGGCAAATAAAATGTGATAGGCTAAGATAACAGCCACTATACAGATAAGATTACCCAAACTGCTAATACATAAACTGTGCCTCTGGGCTGTTGGCTGAGCGTGAGGGTGGGCTTCCCTGCGCCACAGACGGACATCCTGCGCTGAGCGAGGACAGAAATACTTACAGAAGTCGTCCTCCGACAGCAGCTCATCGCCCATGACTGCTGCTCTTCAGAGCCGCTTCTACCGGCCCGGCTCCTCTTCCATCACTAGCCCGTTATCCTTCTCCAGCACAAGTTTATCCTGCGTGCTAACGTCAGTACATTTGTCAAGCTACACATGTCAAAACCAAAGAACCACCATATCCGGTCTGTACCTTCAAAATAAAGCGAGCACGTCTTCAAAGCAGAAACGACGCTTCTCGGTCTTTTTCTGGCAGACAGCGAAACGTGACATTCACCAACTGCTGTGATCTATGGACTCAACTCACCATAAACCACATATTTAATAAACAGATAGATCTATCTAAAATAGATTTTTGGCCTGATAGATTTCACTTGGGACCAGCTCCCAATTTGGATTCTGGAGACAGACACTATCTCTACTTTTGAGATCAGGGTTAAAACTTTTCTTTTTGATGAAGCATATAGTTAGGGCTGGACCAGGTGACCTTGAATCCTCCCTTAGTTAAGCTGCAGTAAGTGTGGGGATTCTGTGTTTCTTCTTCACTCACCTCTCTGTACTCAGTTATTAGTCATTATTAATCTCTGGCTCTTTACCAGAGTGTCTTTGTCCTCTCTCCCCCTCCTCACCCATTCAGTAATGCCGATGGCTGCCCCTCCCTGAACATTGTTCAGCTACAAGTTTCTTCCTTTTAGAAGGTTTTTCCTTCCCACTGACTCCAAGTGCACGCTCAGAGGAGCGTCGTCTGATTGTTGGGTCTCTCAGTATTATTGCTCTGGTGTAAACTTAGAGCTACATAAATAAAACTGAACTGAAATGAATATTGCAATTTTTAAAGCGTGTCCGAGTCATAATGGGGCTGTTTCCTCTCTGTTTCTTCCTGTTTCTCATGTCTCCTGCTTACTTTGGAGTTTATAAAACCATCTCCACCTCTCTTCTTCCTCGCATGGTTTTGGAGCAAAAAGGCAGCTGGTAACTGGCCAGTCATATTGATTCTGTAACGTGTTTGTTGAATCTCTATCTGAATATCTGGTGTGCTGTCTGAATGGCTATCCCACAAAATGACCAATAAAGAATTTGAATCTGATCAAATGAATGAAGCTAATGATCTTGTGTGTCTTTAATCCACTAAAAACAGCTAAAAGGTACTGCAACCATTCCTCATCACTGGCCCAAGTAGAAGATCTCTCCTTGAGGAACAATTTAACCCAGCGCTGTTGTCATTTTAATTTCTATTGTGAAACTGTTATTAATATAAAATGACAAACTTCACACTACAGTCACAACAGTCCAAGTAACCCGCTAATCACATAAAAACTGTAAATTTGAAGCTGCAAGCAGCAAGTGATGTCATTTTATTGAAACACTTATTGTTTCATTACATTTTTTAATGATCAAATATACTTTCATTTTGCATCGGTTGACCATCACACCACATTAGCCAGTGTTTATTTCTAAAAAGGGTTTTAAAAAAATCGCTGTTGGGATGTTAACAAATTTTAACAAAGGTGCAAAAAACAATCGAAGAAATTTCAACCCTCACCTCAGCAGGATGATTATATCAGGCTACAGTATAACAGAAGGAAGCTACAGTGCAGCATGTGTAACACTGTTGATAAATGCTTCAAATGGTTTGTGAGACTGAAGACATAACAACAAAAGTAAATCATTTATCTTTATTTAAGCAATAGCAAACTTTATCAAAGAGTACAAAACTTCAGTCGATCTACTGTTATGAAAATATGCTTACATATTCTGGAGGACACAAAAATTACATTTCTACCACTAGAAAAACCCGGAAGATTCTTCATTAATAATCAGTTCAACATTCAGACAGGGGAGAATGATGCACATACCCCCCATACAAAAGACAAGTATTAGAGAATAGTAATAGGCATTAGTGAGAGCTGCTCTAAGTGCGTTTCTGTGCAATATACAGTACATTAATGAAATGATATTACTAATGATAAAAAACCCTGTAAAGTAAAAATATTCCTTTATTTGCTTTATCAATGTTAAGAGTCTGAACAGATCCTTACCTACACCGTACATCTTCACCTTCACCAGTGACAAACACCATGAAGGCGGTGATTAAAGTATAATTTCTCTAATAGCAACTTGTCAGCAAAAACTTCCCAATGAAAAGGAGAGAAAAAAGCTTCTGAGGTTCACAAATGATTAGAAATGCTTTTAGGCATTAACAGAAGTGCTTATTTGTAGCTGTATATATTTAACCTATATTTATATATTATATATTTAACTTCTTAGGACCTGGCGTCCACATATGTGGTCATCACATTTTGGGTTGTCTAGAACAAAATACTAAATTTTGCTCTACAAGGGCCTGATATCCACTCACGAGGACGTCATCCTCCCACTGTTCTATCGAAATTTAAAACGGATGTCCTCATATGTGGATCAGGTAAAAAAAGAAATCAGGTAATTCTTTGTTTTTACATTCATCAGGTCCCAATGAACCCAAATAGCAAAGAGAAATTAAAAATGCTGCCATGAAAGAGTTCGGGTCTTCGGAGGCTAAAGTATTGATTCATCGATACTTTGTTAGTCCTCACAGCTCAGGTGAACAGAACCTTCAAAGACCTGCTGTGTACCAACACTTCTCCTGTATTTGAAACATTGATCCGTCTAGAAGAGCTCACAACATAAGAGATGACTAAAGCCAGATGCTATGCTTCCAGTTTTTTTTTACATAAATCCCTTTGGATAGTAAGAAAATTACCTTAAGAAACATTAAAGGTGTTAAGGCACACAGACAAATCTGTGCGTAGCAAGAGTTCACACACAAATCCATGATTTATCAATATTTTCGTACCTGAATTTGTTTGCACTGTAGAAACAAATGAAGAAGTACCATGTGTACAAACAAACACAAATGGCTGCCGAAGGACATTTAATGAAATGAATACTACTATAACTAAAGCTACTATTAATAGTATTAAGAATTGTTATCGTTATTATTATTGTTATTATTATTGTTGTTGTTGTTGCTTTCATGTGATATTAACAGTTTTACAAAACACAACATGCTCAGTTACAATTAAATAAAAAAAGTAAATTGTATGCAAAGAAAACAAAATACTAAATTGAAACATTTTTAATTGCAACATATTCCAGTATTTCTTTGATCTTTTTTTGTCTTTTATCAGTTTATCCTCCCTAAAATTATCTTATTGTTCATTTAAAAAAAAAGACTTCTATCACTTGCAGTCTAATTTTTTTGTTTGTTCATAGAGTGAGTTTTGTCATGTGGAGCCGACAGACTTTCCAGCTGCTTATACTCTGTCGGGTCTTTTTACATCAGTTTCAAACTTTTTTTACTTGAGTCACAGTGAGTGTGTCTCTGCCTTAGCGGTGCAGGCTGCTGTCTCATGACATTACTGCATTTTCCACTTCACCTCCAGGTAAACTAATTTATTTATACAGGGAAATGGAGGAGTGGCTGTATGTTTTATGCATATTGCACACGGCAAGCATGAGCGTGTTGATTTAGAGTCTGATTTACTACCAAAAGTAAATCATTTATCAAACACGTGCAAGAACAAAATCAGCCAGTGCTTTTGTTGCATAGGGTAAGACTGTTCCCACGCACATATTAGTAATGAGGGCCATTATTTTGTATCTACAAAAGAAAACACAGTAGTAAAAAAGTATACAGTAACACATTACTTTCCGCTGCAGAAAAACATCCATTAGAAATAATTCCACAAAAAGTTCCAAGTGCAGCAAAACCATCGACAATAACACAGTTTTGTCCATCAGACTATTCCAGCCATTCATTCAAACCCTCTTTAATACTGTTGCACACCACAGCGCATTTAAAAAGCATAACGCTCAAAAACCTTAAAAGCACTTTGAGGTGACTGTTGTTGTGATTTTCTATATACAGTACTGTGCAAAAGTGTTATAAAGAACGCTTTCAGAAATATAAATGCTTGTTTATTGAACCCAAATGTGTTCTGCAGCAGGACAACAACCCCAAACACGCAGCCACAGTCATTAAGAACTATCTTCTGTGTAAAGAACAAGAAGTACTGGAAGTGATGCTCTGGCCCCCACAGAGCCCTGATCCCAACATCATTGAGTGTGTCTGGGATTACATGAAGAGACAGAAGGATGTGAGGAAGCCTGCATCCACAGATCTGTGGTTAGTCCCCCAGGATGTTTGGAACAACCGACCAGCCGAGTTCCTTCAAAAACTCTGCCTTCAAAACAGCATCAATTCTTCTAGGTACACTTGCAAAGGGTGGTCACACCAAATACTGACTAGATTTAGATTTCTCTTTTGTTCCTTCACTTCATTTTGTTGATTGATGAAAATAAATGATAAACACTTCCATTTTTGAAAGCATTCTTTGCTTAAAGTTCTTCTCACCTGCCTAAAACCTTTGCACAATACTGTAAATAAAATTGAACTGAATTGAATCCAATACAGTGTCCAGGTCAGGCCTGCACACCATGATCATACAGAGTGAATAAGCTCATCATAAACGACCATCTGTGATGATACAGAATACCACTGGCCCTTCACTTTTAGGCAAATTGTATTTAGTGGGGTCTTTTTACATTTTCCATGATGTGACTGCACTATCACTGTCTAGGTAAAGGGTTTATCAGTTGGTCAATTTCAGTCAGTGTCTGACGTTCACCAACTCTTCCTTTTGCTTCCGTTTGTTGCAAATTTCAGTTTCTTGACCTCCCTGAGGACGTGGTCTGCCTTCTTCAGCTTCTCCATGGCCTCAGCCAGCAAATCCCCCGGTACATCCTCCTCTTCACTTCCATGGTCCTGGGACACTTTGCTCAAGAGCTTGCTCGTCTTTTCCATCTCTAGAGCCACTTCAGTCTCAAGTTTAATGACATCATCACTAGAACCCCCAGCACTCACAGCTCCACCTCTGCTAGACTCTTTCATCTGATTACAGACATCAGATTCAGACAGCAAATTTCCAATTGAGGCTGACCTGCCCTTGGCTGAGGGCTTGAGAGGAAGGATGGGTTTTATGTTCTTAGAGCTAACCTGAGGCACTGTCGTGACCTGTGCTGGTCTTAAAATAACAGATACCTGAATGCTGTCCTCACTAGCATCCACCACATCCAAAGCAGAATGGCTTCCCCTGAGTGCAGCTGTAGCAGCTACCAATGTGTCTTGACTTCCAGAGCTTTCACTCTCATCATCTGAGTGCTGACCACTGTCTACAGATTTCTCATCTTGCTTTTTTTTCTCCCCGGACAAGTGATAAAGCAGTGGACTCAGGGTAAGGGTCTCAGTGGTTGAGTCATTCAAAGAGGGGACTTCACTCTCGGCCAGTGCGTCTTTTGAATCGACAGAATTGACTGAGGCAGTATTGTCGGGTCCCTCTTTAGGATTACTCTTAGCCGAGGTGCTCTCTATCCGCTGTATGTCAGGCTCGGCACATTCATCAGGCTTTTTGTTGAATTTTGGATGGGAACTTGGACTCTTTCTCAGTGACTCTGTGGGTATTTGTTCCCCACAGTCAGATACCATCTTTGTGTTGCTGCTAACTGTTTCTTCTGTGCAGTGACTCTCGTGTTTATCATCTTTCACATCAGGTGACGTTTCTTTAGCAATCAGCTGCACTGCCTCATCTGTTTCCACCGCTGTTTCTATAGTCTCCTTCCTACTTTCATCTTCCTTCTCATTATCCTCATTACTAATCCCTTCAACCTGCTGGTCTGTCTCAGAGCCAGAATGGGAGGGCTTCTTCTCCTTGGATGGAGGCATAGGAGGGTGAGAGTGTGGCTTGGACTGTAAAGCATCAACATTACTCACAGAGCTGGGTTTATTGGGAGGCATTGGTGGTGGAGCTGCCTTTTTACTGGCATCAGAACTTGTTTCAGAAATCTTCTCATGTTTTGCCTCTTCTGTAGTTTCTTCAACAGGTGAAGCACAGGGTTTTGCTTCTTTCGATGGGGGCATTGGTACCTTCAAATAATATAGCAATTATAGCAAGGCCATGATATCCAAACACAAAGACATGCACAAATGTTACAACATTTCACAATTACAATTTTTAGAAAAATTTGACATACCTTTTTCTCTGAACCATCATTCTTTTGAGGTTCATCTTCATGTGCTGTGCTGGGTTTAGCCTCCTTGATAGGCGGCATTGGAGGTTTGATGACCTTTTTTGGGGGACTGACGTCTGGATCTGGCTGAGCTTCCTCCTCGGTAATTGACACCAACTGTTTCTCTTTGGAGGTCTCACTGCCATCAACATTGGCATAACGTGCTCCATTAGGCATTACGGCATCTTCAAGATCAAGATCCAAGCGCAGGATTCCATCAGATGACACATCAGCTACCTAGAAGAAAAATATACGATTAAATGACACAGAGCACACGGACAGGAAAGAACTGAGTAGAGTTCACCTAAGGGTGAAGCTCAGGAAATTTAAGGAACCTACGGGAACAAGATCAAGGCCAAACTAGAATACCAAGGATTTGTGGAGTAGTGCAAATTAAATCAGTAGGTTCAAGGTGAGAGACAAGCAGTGGGCAAATAAGCTAAAAGTTTCTTTATGAGAATCTGTTTACACGCCTCTGCTGCCTCCTCCATCACACACCCTTGCCTTCACAGACCATCACTACCCTCACTGGGTTTGCTATTCTCCTTTCACCCCATGTGAACTCTGTGAATTAGACTCCACCCCCTTATCTGATAAACAGTCCCTGCTTGATCGTGATAGCTGACACAGCGGTAGTCTAGGGACCTGTACTGCTAGCCAACACGTTTAGAACCTGAGTGTCAAACAGGAGAATATACCAGTGTTTCAGATAACATTCACCTCATGGAGGAAGCTGTACTGCAGAATGTTGCACAATCTGTGAGGCTGTGCAGCCTTCTGCCTGAGGGAAGGAGGTGAACAGTTCATGGGCTGGGTGGAAGGGATCCCTTGTGTTGTTCAATTTGAGAACTATTTGCCGTATCGTACGATATCATCCACATACATAAACTAAGATTTACAAATGTGTACAGTGATTTGTGTCTAACTTTAATCATTTTGGGGGCAGATTTCAGCACTCTTTGTTGTGCCTTCTTGTCAGAATGGTCTCCACTACACAATAATAAACAGAAGTCAGCACAGCTGCACCAAAACCATGCTGCTTCAACCTCATTATTAAAACAAAACAAACAAACAAACAAACAAAAACAGCTGTTGATGGCCTCATGAGATATGCAGACCAACACTGTGAGTTGATGATGCAATCATCTTCATGATGCAGAGACCTTACTTTCATGTAGAATAGAATAGAAAAAAGTAGAAAAGCCCACAAACAAACAACAACTGAATGCTGCAGTAAAGGCCTGCAGAGCATTAAAAAGGAGGAAACCAGCATCTGGTGATGTCCATGAGTTTAAGACTTCAGGCTGTCATTGCCAGCAAAGGGTTTTCAGCCAAGTATGAGAAATGAACATTTTATTTTCAGTTAGCTAATTTTTCCAATTACCTTTGAGCCCCTGAAATGAAGGGGTTGTCTTAAAAATGCTTTAGTTCTTCACATTTTGATGCAATCTTTTTGTTTAACCTGCTGAATTAAAGTTGGAAGTCTGAACTTCAATTGTATTTCTTTCACTTAAAATTCATTGTGGTAAAAAATGTCTTAGCCTTTTTAATTATTATTGTAATGAGGGCATAAATCAGAGGCAAGCTTTAGGAAAAGCAGTACACTAATTACTTTTTGACTCAGTCTTGTAGACATCCAGAGTTTCAGGAAACAAATTCATCAACACGTCATCAATGCCAGTCAAGTAACAAAATTGTAGGCCAACAAACTGACCTTATTTATTTATTTTCACTTTTTTAGTTCACAGATCGAGATTCAACCCAGAACCAGGAAATGGAGAGGATTATGGGTTATGGGCCTGGATCCGTTCATAGTGGCTTATTTTGTTCTGGGATGATCTGTTAAAAAACGTCATCCTTCCAAAACTGTCCTGAAATATGTCGAATCTAGATGATCAGTTTACAAACAGCTCTATAAAAGCCAAGGCCCTTGTGACATATTTGCCTTTTTCTGAGAAAACCTTACATTCAAAAAACCTTTTTTTTAGTTAAATGTGAAACAGCAACTATCAGTGAAGACTGACATCAGATCAAATCATCAATACTCACACTGGGAACATTAAAGTTTTTCTGATCTCAAACATTTAATTTAATAATGGCAGAAACAATTGAATTCTTTATTATTGGAATTATAGAAAAAATGAAATGTTCATAAATAAGTGCAGAAAAACCTTTTATTGAATAAATCTGAGCAGAGGGTGGATCCATGTTGCTCTCACAGGTCCATCAGTAAACTGTCTAATCTGTTCCTTCACACCTTTTCTCTTATATACATTATGTACATTTTGAATAAATACATTCAAAATTAATGTAAAATTAGGATTCAGCTTCATCTACTGAAAGTTCAAGCTGGCTGCATGATGATCGTGGATATAATAAAATGATGCGTATTATGTCAGACTCATTCTGTCTGTGATGATGACAAAGTTGCCCAAGCTGATTAAAATGACTCTTTTTATATCGTGGTAGGCACTGAAACTTGTTCATATTCCTTAGATCACATGACCTTAAAACTCACTTTTTGTTTACATGTTGCCATGGTGAATGATAATCACACTTAACTCATGCTTAACATCCTCGGAGCTAATTGAACTTGCTCTGATTGGCTGTTTTGGAACAGGAAACTCGGTGTTTTGCCAATGTCAGAGTTAATTAACTCAGAACATGCTTACAGAAACAGGAGCCTGCTTTTCTACCCCACCATGTAAGCCTCAGTAATTTCCATCCACTATCTGCGCTTCCTGTGATATGCAATGCAACCTGCCAGTTCTTCAGTGACATTCGGTAGAGTCATTTCCTTTCTTGCATAAGTACTGTGCCTTGTTGGAGATTGTTGGAGTCGCTCCTTTTTAGGTACTAAATTATTATCAGAGGGTGATACGTTGCTCTTACTCTCAGACATGGCTGGGCTTGTGTTATTGTTGCACAAGCAATGACATTGTGACAATATAAGTAAAATTGATATTGTGAAAAATTTATAACAATATTATCACAGGCATTATTATATGGCACAGCTGCAGTCAAAGCCCCTTACTACCATAAATGGTCAATATGATATCAAATCTAAATAATATAAATCTATCTAAAACCACGGTGACTCACTATTCTAACTCACTGCGGTTGGCAGCTTATTTTTAATGTACTGGGCCCAAACAAATAGCATTTCTATTAGAATATAGCATCCAGTGGCATACAGCATGGATATTTTTGATTTTAAATAACAGGTAAATCCTGGCGTTACTAATCACATTCATTCTGGCTCTGCATCTTAACACAACACAACCTTAGTAATGTAGTTATGTTGATTAGTTACGATGTGGGTTTCATGTCAGTTAATACAAATCAATCAAAGACCCAGGTAACCATGGAAGCAAAGTTTGTATTAAGAGCAAATTAAAACAAAAGACACGTTACAACAATACTACAAGCACTATTTCAATTTGACACGCACCTCTTTCATGTGTATCCTGGTCGGTGGACGCCGGTTGCGGTTCCCTTTGGGTCTTGTTCGAGTAACGTGCTCTAAGTTGCTGCTTTGATCAATCTTCACCTGTGAAAATAAGAAATAATTTGAGTTTTAAAACTACATGCTTATTAAAACCGAGACAAAGAAAAGATTTAAGATAAATTTATGGCTCTATCGCATGTTTACCTCATCAAAAATTTTATTCTTTGCTCGATTAATGCCATCACTGAGGGCTTTAATCCAAGCCTCCTTGTCCTCCACTGTCTGAGCCTGGAATTTAACATCATGGACCTGTGAATGAATGAAGCAGACAATAGTCAACTCAAACTAAGGTAGATAATCGAACAGAAGATCTGCGACACAATAACAGGAGTATTGACAGTTTTTTCTTCTATTTTTAAAAACTGTGCTCATTGTGTTTTTTTTAAGAATAAGAAATAATCTATTTAGGCCACAGGCCCTTACGTATGAATTCTGGTTGTGCTTACTGACCATGAAACGATTTTATGTGGTAGATGGCGCTCAGAAATCTGTCAAAAAATGTTTTAGTACGACTTTGCTAAGCTACGAAGCCGCACTGCTTGATGGATTGTTGGAGCATTACGTCAGGAGCCTCACGGAGTCATCTGGGTCCAAAACTCCATTATCTTCTGTCTAAAAACTGAATTCTTTCATCTTTAATAAAATGATCAGCGTTGCTGCTTTACCAGGTGTAACTATTAAGTTTAACATCCAGGCATCCATGAAAACAGAATTTATTAAATTTAACGGAGTTAGAAGTTAGCAGGAAGTTAGCTCGCTAGTTTCCATCTAAGCATGATATAGCATGTCCTGACTGAGAGATTTCTGAAAGAATTCAAACGTACAGCTCTGTTATCACTTCCAACATAAATGAAGACAGAAAACTAAACAGCAGTGACGTTTGTAGCGTTACTGAAGTTGGGCTAGCTGGTATATAATGATGTGCTATGTGATTGCTAGCTACACAGCTATGTTAGCATAACATAAACACAGTGAAGCTGGAGGATGAACGCTAACTTTTTTCCACTCGATAAAAGTTAACGTGAGGGATTCTGGTGGTCAGGGACAAATGCAATCACATAGCAGGATGCTGTAAACGGACCAAACTTCAGTCAGGAGAACAACTGAGATAATCCATCCACAATACGAGGTTAGTTATTAATATACTGCAACAACATGGGAACAGAGCAGCTGCGAGAGAATTCAACATTAATGAATCAATGTTACGGAAGTGGAGGAAGCAAGAAGAATGACTGAGTAAAGTTTGACTTATCAATTTATCTGTTTCGCTTAATGCGCCTTATAATCCGGTGCGCCTTATCGTCCGAAAAATGCGGTAGGTCTTCCCCGAGCAGAGTTAATAAACATGTGCAGATCAGGAAAAGAACTCTAACTTTTCTAACTCCCAAAGGTTTTATTAGAAAATAGGAAATTTCCTGTAGGGAGTATGACTGTTGATGCTCGTCCCGTGACACTATGTCTGAGAACTGTGAAACCCCAAAAACTACCTGCAGCCTCAACTGTCATTCCTCTCGTCTGCCGGCTACCTTGATTTTCAGCCACTTATCACATTTGCCAGTGTCTAAGCAGTCCTTGATATCATTTTCCTGTCATATTCCTTCATCATTTATCAAATCAGCCTTTGGAGAACTGGATGCAGCTTCCACCATATCATTCTGAGCCATTTGTGACAGCACTGGTAACCGTGACCCGCTGTTCATTCGCATCACTGGCTGCAGGCTCAGTCTGACGTCACCAGCCGTGTCTGGGCCTAAACTCCGCTGCAGGTCCATATATCAAACGATCACTATGGCATTACTGAGAGTTGAAAAACTGTCTAAAGTCTTTCATCTTTAATAAAATGATCAGCGTTCTGCTCTACCAGGTGTAACAATTGAGTTTAACATCCAGGCATCCATGAAAACGGAATTTATGACATTTGACAGAGTTAGAAGTTAGCAGGGAGTTAGCTCGCTAGCTTCTATCTAAATACAATATAGCATGTCCTGACTGCGGGGTTTTGGAAACAAATTAAAACGTACAGCTCTGCTATCACTTCCAGCATAAATGAAGACAGGAAACTAAACAGCAGTGACGTTTGTAGGGTTACTGAAGTTGGGCTAGCTGGTATATAATGATGTGCTACGTGACCGCTAGCGACACAGCTATGTTAGCATAATATAAACAAGCTAACTTTTTGTCCACTCCATAAAAGTTAACGTGAGTGTTCTCGGTGGTCAGGAACAAATGTAATCGCATGGCAGGATGCTGTAAAAGGACCAAACTTCAGCCAGGAGAACAACTGAGATAATCCATCCACAATACGAGGTTAGTCATTCATATACTGCTGCATGGGCTGGGCTGTAGCTACATCCTAAGGTTTTAAAAACTGAGCTTAAATAAATGATTAGCGGTAATAAAAGCCGAGGGAGGTCAACAGGGATCACTGACTGTTTTAGGAGCTTTTTGAGATCAAATAGAAGAAAATACATAACATTAAACATGTTAACAACACAAAAGCCATATTAAACGCAGACTACTTTAGACCCGGAAGTAGGATTCGTCGTGTCATCACTGAACAATCGGATTGCTCACCAGCATCGCTGCAACCAGCACCACTAATCTGAGCCTGCTGCTTACCTGCACCACGATCTACAACGTGTTCTTTGTGCAGGCAGGACAAATGTTTGTGACAGGGACAGAAAGAGATAGAGAGACAGACTCTTCTCTCACCTTATTTGTGGACTTTGCCGATCGTATGAGTATAAGTCTTTGCTTCTTCGTGAAGGGGCTCTTTAATTCATGACATTTGTCATAGTTTTCCAGGTCAAGCCTCTCCAAGCAGTTCTGTAGGTCCTGCAACACAAATGACTGATATTTGAAAATTTGTGTGTATAATTTAAGGATAAAGCCAACATCATTTTAGCTTATTATCTTATCAACAAGCAAGAGAGAAATTAGACCATCTACTTGATTATCTGATGTTAAATAAAAGTTAACAGCTGCAAGACTACAAGAATTAAATGGCAATATTGATATAAGTTAATATTCTCACACCCGATGTATTGAAACTTTATATACCTCATTTTCATACACCACAATCTCGGTCTTCTCCACCTGGATGTAGCGGTCTTTATAGCTTGCCAGCAGTCTGCCATAGCCCTTCTTCAACCAGCCAGCCTTACTCAGGAACTTAGGCTCTTTCTGGAGGGCTGGGTCCTCTTTTGCACCCTGTATTGATACAGAGGAAGGAAGTCACACTCAGTACACACCAGCATACTTGCAGGATGCAGACAATTATATTCACTTTCATTTTATCACTGCTCTAAATGACGGTCGTACAATATACCTGTACAGGAAGAGAACAGAGGTGTTGATTCTCTTCTGCACATTTTCACCAACGTGGAATCCAAATTTATGAGCAACTAAAGTGATTTATTAGCATGAGCACATATTAAAGGTTATATCAAGTAGTGTTACTGTCATTTGTCACCCACAGCCCACAGAAACTGTCAAGATACTGAAGCCTGGATGTGTCAATGTGATAAAAGTGCTGTTTTTCCTGGAGTTTTGTAGAGTCCTCATTTTCCTCTGCGTCGTCGATTCTGTCACTAGTTAGTAGAGCTGGGCGATATGAGATTTTTTCATATCACGATATGTTTTTTTCATTTCAGGCGATAACGATATCTATCAC
>NW_024582910.1:79898-92484 GCF_018398535.1 Haplochromis burtoni
TAGTTAGTAAACATAAACTATTATGTCTATCAGCTGCAACCAACCAATCACATGGCATCACGTTCAATGACAGAAGATGGCTCTAAACATGTTTTTAAAACTTTATGTACTTATTTCTTAAATCCAACTTTTACATCTATGTCGGTTTTTGAGAGCAGGGCTCTCCTCATATATCAGCACCTATGTGGTGACATCATCTGAGTGGCAACAACTACCATCCAGGAGAATACTGCGGCAGCTTTCTGGATGGGCTCCTACAAGTGACGTCACAAAGGACACTCCAGTCGTTATTAAAGGCACAAAAGTCGTCAAACAACAGTGTGCAGTGCACCGAATTTGGATTATTCCAGGCAACTGAGTCATACCACTGAGGTTATCACCCTCACCAAGGAGGTTTTGTTTTTGGTAGCATTTGTATGTCATTCTGAATGTTAACAGGATCGCTTTGACCTCTCCTGATAATAATGTTATATAGAGCTATATAAAAAATGTGTTTGTATGGACATTTGGGAAATGACACTGGAAAATGGGAATCTAAATATCACATTATAGTTTGCATCCAATATCATATTTGACCTCTGACCTCACTTTTACATTTCACATCTGCCTTTCTCTCAAGTTGATACAGATGTATAACAGATTGTGAGAGCAGCTGAGAAGATCATTGGAGCCTCTCTTCCCCCCACCACGGACACCTGGAGCACCCGCTGCATCCACAAAGCCACCAGCATCGTGGAGGACCCCACGCAAACCTCGCACACACTCTTCACTCTGCTGCAAGAGGTACCGGAGCATTCAGGCCCTCACTGCCAGACTGCGAAACAGTTTCTTTCCCAAGCCGTCAGACTCCTGAACACTCGGTGACTGGACTGACACACACACACACACACCTTTATACACAAAGTGACTTTTTGCACAATGCTCAGTCTTTTGCACATTTCTATTGCACTGCTGTGCCTGCACTGTCTTGTGTCTGTATCATTCTGTTCTGTTGGCTGTTGCACTGTCTTTGTTTTGGTTTTTTGCAACTTTTGCACATTGCACTTTGCGTGTTGTTTGTCTGTTATATGTCATTTGTAGCACCAAGCTCTTGGAGGAATGTTGTCTCGTTTCACTGTGTACTGGACAGTTCTTAAGAACAAACCTTTGGTTTCAAGTGAGACTGCTTGCAGACGTGCAGACCTTTAACATCTGCTGTCAGGTGTCTTCCTATACAGACTGCTGAGACAATACTAGCGCTAAAAACTGTGTAATCTCCAGTGTGAGGAAGAAACTATGGGTCATTATGTGATATTTAAGTCAAAGGCAGACTCAACTTAGACATAGATTGGTTGAGTTGTAGATAAGTAGATGGCTGATTTGACCACAGACTGTGGTGAAATTAGCAACTACTGCAAACTCAAAAATAAAACCTGCTGGTGTATGTAAGGTGAAATACCTCAACGCTGCTGTCACTTTGCTGTTAACTTCCTCTATGCATGGTTTGTTCTGGCTTTAAAAACCTGTGTGCTGTTGCTCATGCTTTGGGTATTACACAGCAACACGGCACAGAATTCAGTGGATCAGCTGTGGTCTGGCACACCGTGCAGCTTTCTAAGTCGGAAATGATATCCAACCTATCCATTCCTATTCAATCCCATGTTGAAAATGCCAATATTTTTGAATGAGGAGCCTTGTGATAAATCTGATCCTAGTTTTTAAGCCAATTTTTAAGGTGCTTCTGAATGTAGAGTGCAGGTAGATGACATTCAATGTTTAAACTTTGAGCAATAATGTTTAAATACTGCTGAGCAACATTTTGTTCATGGAAATGTTTGGTCAGTTTAAACCGTGATCCTCTTCCAACTGCAAATAATCTAAGATTTCTTATTATGGGTTAGGCTAAGTGGGAGCACTCTTAAGCACTTTTACTGTAACTCAGAGTATCTCTTATCTTAGTGAAGAGCACCGCAGCAGCAAATGAAGGGTAAAAGGGCAAAAATGAAAAGCTAGCTTTCAAAATAAAGTGATAGCACAACTAGAATAGTCATTGGTGCTCCTGGATGGAATTACTGTGTAGGGCTGATCAAACCCTTGGAACACAGAAAGGTTTCCATTACTCAAGCCTGAGCCGACTGGTGCAGCTCTGCACTATGATATCAGATGGTAAGTTACAAAGTTCCAATTTTGGACTTAGACAGGAAGTCAGACGCGAAACAATGTTTTACCTAAAACTGCCCACACATGCTTGTGATCTATCACCTCTCCTATCTGTGGCGTTGTGGTTGCTGCAAAAATGGATCAACACCTACCTACCATCGCTCTGTTAAAAAAACATGCAGGGATAAATTATAGTACAGTTACAAAGTGACAAGATACTAAGCAAAGGTATCTCATGCAAGTTGGGTCTTAGAAGAGGATTAGAAAACAGAGTAGGTGCTTTTGTGGAAGTGGTACTTTAAGTTTAGGGTGTATCTGGCATTCATTCCCAGTTTAAGTCTCAGCGTAACTCACACTTTAACCCCCGACAGGCTGGAAGAAGACAGCAGCAGTTAATTGGGGTTTTTTTTTGTTTTTTGTTTGTTTTGGTTTTTTTGGAGGGGGGGGGTCAGAACATATTGTTAGCAAGTCAATTAGCCAGTCAGTACGAGTACCTACCACATGTCTGCCTAATCCACTACAAATACCTGAAGTTTAAAAAGGTGCAGCTTCACTGTTTAAGCCTTAGTAGGTTCCACACACAACTGTAGAGTGAATAACACTATCAGTGTTATCAGAAATCAGTGTAGCACTATTATTCAATAAGTCAACTTATTGTATAAAATTGCAGTCCATTCTAGATTTAAACCTAATTTATAGGCCTACATATATATATATATAATATATATATATATGTGTACATATAACACCACAGACCACAGTGGTGTCCTAAAGTTTTGATAGCAACTGACCTCACAAAAATTTCCACTTTGTGGTCCTTACTCTTTAGTAAGTGTTTGCAAAGCAGCATCTCTCTTTATTTCTAGTGAAAACTGAGTCAACTTTCTATGCTAAAGAGCCACAAAACTCTGCAGAACAGCTCATATTCTGTAGGCCGAAGAAGTAAAAGATGATGGGGACAACACCTTTTTTAGAACACTCTTGCAGCCGTGACACATAGCACATTAACACCCACAGTCTTGTGTTTATAATAAAGTGTCATGCTATATTAGTGCCCACAGTTCTTCATTATGAATTCCCAAATGTAAATAGTAAAAAAAAAATGTACTGCTTCTCATTAGCATTACAAATGTATTTTCCATATTGAATACAGGGGATGAAAACTACTGAAATGCACTCTGGACTCACTGTTCTCCAAACAAAGATTAGCGCAACCAAAAACACCAGTCCAACAGCTCCTGTTATAGCATTTATCTGCCAGTACACTGGCTGTGTTTATGACTGTTAATGACTTACATATCATTGAGACTCATTGTTATGAATTGGGCCTCTTTTTTGTATGCATCAGTGTCGGCTAGCTGCCACTCGTAGTATTAAATATTCCTTGCATTTTATTACAATTAAACTTACACAATATGAGATCCTTGATGTCCTGGTATGTTTTGTGCTGGTGTTTTAAAAGAGGTTTATGCCCTTCTTGATATGGAAACAGCATATTGTCCATTGCTTACTATGAAAGGTGGACCCAAAGTATGATGGTGTGCAGACATTCATCCATTGTAGGGAAGAAAGCTTGACTGTGATGATGAGAGAGAGCTGTTTTCTGCCCGACAACAATGTGAGTTTCTTTTCTTTTCTCTGACGAGGTCAGAGAGGAATGGAGAGTGTAGATGACTCAGAGCCAAGGCGATTGGTCATCACAGAAGGGCTGTGACGCTTTCTGGGTGCAAGTTTAAGAAAATAGGTGAGCAGGGAAGTGCAAATTAAAAATACAGAAACACAGTCACATGGTGGGACTCTCCAGGCATAAAATGCCCATGTACTCGTTTCAGTTCTGCTTTACATGCAGATCACAGAGTGACCCGCTGATGAGCTAGAGACAACCTTTAGTGAAGCTAGCCCACACAGTGAAAATGTAGGACTCAAATCTTACTGATCTCTGACACATTCTTAAATCTTCCAGCAGTTCTACTTCAGGCAGTTTCTATGGCGTCTTCCTCAGTGAACCCGAGCCAAGCTGGATGTGACGATCGCCACAGAGTCACACTGATGTTTTCAAATGCATTAACTGATTTCACCGTCAGCACTGCAAATTCCAGACTGAACAGATTGCAAAAGAGAGGCTGCTGCTTTAATCGTGACACTGTAGACTGAAGGTAGAGAGCAGCTAACAAACAGCATACTTTTGATGAATCCCACTCAAAGGGCGTGGCACCACATGCATTAAGTGTGCACAACAAGTTCCTTACATACAGTAGTTGACATAGTATGTGTCTTTCTGACTTCCCTATTCTGGTAAACTGGCTTCCTCAAAATGCCCAAATGCAACTGAGGTATGCAGGTCATATATAGAATACTGTGACTTGGGTAACTGTGATGTTTTTGAATGAAAAGCGTCAAGTTTTCAGCAGATGACCAGACTATCTGATCCTGAGACTGCGGCCGCAGGTTGTCATAAATCATAACGTACTAAGATAAGAGAGGCCCTCACTAACGCAGCCTTAAAACTCAGAGAACAACTGCCGAACGTACACTTCAGCTACTTTGTTCCTTTTGATTCTATTCTGCCTTTTTATCCTGTTTATGTAGCCGTGCGAGGCTCGGCATGTCCTGCTGCTGTCCTGCCACAACCAACCAGGCAGCCAGTGATGAACCGCTAATCGCGTTTACCAGAGTTTCTCTCTGAAAGGCTCCACATTTTCTCTCTGCGCTCTTTCATTAACGCGGTCAGTTTGTGGGTGGAATTAGCCGCCCTGCCCTGGCTGTGGTCCTTCCACCCTGACTCTGTGCTGGAAGGAGCAGATTCCGTGGATCGGTGACGTGGAGACAGGTGAACAGGTGCTTCCAGCCCCAGAACGTTTTCACTGCAGTTGACTGAAGCAGGCAAGCCCGTCTGCTGGAAACGTCACCTAACAACTTGTTGCTTCGCATGACTCTCCCATGAAAAGTGCTCCAGCTTCACACTGCCAGCACTCTTTGGGCCTCAGAAGCTCATCGCGCCTTTGCAAAGTACATTATTCTAACGTCACGGGGTGCTTTGATTCAACGCTTCTGTCAAAAGTGGTGAAACTGTCACAAAACAAAAGCACAACAAGGGCAGGCAGCACACGCAGTAAGACTCAAGGGACTACTCACATCTTCCATGATAAAGACTGGGCTCCGTTATGTGGCTGCTGACTAGCCCAGAATCACTCGACGTCGCCCTTTCTCACCAAAAACGCTTGAGTTGTCGCCTGCGGGCCGGCAGCTGACACATTTCCAGCGCACACGTTAATGAGCAAAAATAAGGAAATAGTCAGTTTATGACAAGGAGGGTCGGCTCGTTTTCCTTTTTTTCTGACAGAAAAAGTTCGAAGAAAAAAAAAGTAGTTTCCGGTTGAAGTCCCTTTACACTCTTGAACTGAAAAATCTGCAAGGAGGAGCAACGCGAGCAGTGTGTGCGCGTGCAGCAGCCACGCATCCTCGCAGCACGCTTGCGTTAAAGTGGACATCTGCGTCTGCGGGCCCGCGTCTGCGTCTGCAGCGGACCAACAAGACCCGCAGCTGCAGCTCCAGCATCCTTTGACAAGCAGACTCACAGCTCGGCCATCACTCCGTGGATGAAACCGCAGGAAACTTTTCCACTGCTTGGCAGACAGCGGGAGGGGGAGGGGTTTGTTGTTTGTTTGTTTACTTTCTTTTCAAAGTCGTTGTACATAATAACTAACATCACAGTGCTGTGACCTAGCATGTTCGCTATAGTCACTACTTCATTCACTCAGCACTTCCTGGTAGGTGTGGCTGTTCCTGTTGGTTTGTGAGGTTATGTTTGAAATCTGTAGCACACATCTTTCTAATCCGCACTCGAAGTGGTCGCACAAATTCTGAAATAGAATGAAAATAGACGGCGTATCACCCCAACAAAATATAAAGAAAGCAAAGGATTTAGTCATTTATTTAGTTATGTTTATTTTAAAAGACATTTTAAGAGTTTTCAGGGAGGAATACCTCAAATGAGGCCAGTGTGGTAAAAAAAAAAAGTTTTGATGCCAGCTACATCCTTGGAAAAGGTGTGTAATTCCAAAGACAGGGAAAAGAAAAGTCAGTCAATTGTAGTGAATTGGCAACAGGTCAGTAAAAAGAACTGGTATAAAAATGCATATGAGTCACTCTGATAGAAATGTGTTAGCCCTGCAACAGACTGCTGAGACCTGCACAGCGTGTACACTTCCTCTTGCCCCATGGTAGCTGGGAAAGGCTGATAAGGATAAGTGAAAGAGAGTGGATATATTTTTATTTCTTCTAGAGTGTGGGGCGAGAGAAGAAGATTGGCAACGAGCTCTACAAGGCGACCCTAACCATGTTTAAAGAGTCTGGCAATCCCACAGGTAGAAGAAGAGGAAGCTCCAGAAACAGCA
Organism: Haplochromis burtoni; assembly: GCF_018398535.1. NCBI lineage: Eukaryota > Metazoa > Chordata > Actinopteri > Cichliformes > Cichlidae > Haplochromis > Haplochromis burtoni. Next base: position 86,435 of record NW_024582910.1, read on the forward strand.
TAATGTGACCTTGATTACACTGTTTTCAGTGCAATCAGAGAAGACTGAGCTAAAGACTGCCACAACAAGGACAACACTGCTGATGATGCTCATGGCCAGAGGAACTCACACCCAAGGTTGAAGGTACACACTTGCAGCTCACATACCCGGTAGCATACAGCCTTTGTTCACATTCGTTATGTCCTATCTTGAAAATTCAGGTGCCACACACTCAGTCGTTAAGGGAATTTCCAACTCCTCCAAAGGTTAGTGGCAACTATTTGTCAGGGTGTCAGGACACATGATGAGAGAAAGTTTCACTGTACCACTTACGATGGTGCAATGACGAACTGGGGAAAACTTTTAAAAAACAAAAACTTGAATAGAAGTGAAGTGAACTGCAAGTTGCTGGAGCAAGTACTGGGCTACCAGTCTGATCAAGCACCACTACAGCCATGGATCCAGATGGGGGACACAGCAGAGAGCAAGCTTGGAAGTTGACCTTCATATGTATCGATTCATATTTTTGTAAACAGTCATCACTTCCATTGAAAGAGAGGAAAGCTGCGGCTCTTCCTCCTTGGACCCTATTATTATTCCTACAGTCAGATTTTCACTGCACAGCGTATGCTGTGTTGTTTAGCTTGTGTTTGGGAGTTGTGTCCTTGGAATGAACCAGTTTGTGTGTGAGTGTGTGGCTCGGATGTCGTTCTTGGAGAAGTTTCTCTGATAAACCTGCTATGTAAGGCATGACAGTGTTGTTCCGTTTGTCAGTCTGATGCTCCCTCGTTGGTGTCTGACCTTTACTGTGCATCTTCGCTGATTTGATGAAGGCCCAGTTGGGATAACATGTCTGTGTTCCTTTTCTTTCCCCGTGTGTGGTCTGTGTGTGTGGGCTTCCAGTAAACTTCAGTGTTGAGGTTTTCATTCTCCTTGATATGGACACAGACACAGCATTTTTTAGATGGATTATTGTGGAATGTAATTATTTTTGTGGTTAAAAACTACGAGTGACGAGTGACTAGACAGTTGATAATGTAAAGGTGATGAAGAATATTTTACCTTTCATAAGAGAGGCAGAGATTAATAATAACTAATGCGTAAGTGCAGAATGGTGCACAAACACAGAGTGAGTAAAAAGGTGAGAGGAGAAGAAGCACTCAGTTCCTGATCCAGCACTAACTAAAGCCCTATGCTGGTTCCACAGAAGAGGGGCCTGAAAGCTCAATGCTTTGCCTCCCATGCTGCTTTTACAAACCCTCCAAGTAGGCCCCCAGTCTGAGAGTAAAGTGCTCTATTGGGGTGATACAGTTCTATAACGTTGTTAAGATAAGATGGGGCCTGATTACCAAAGATATTTTACTTAAGGAGCAGGATATTGAATTCAATTCTGTATTCAACAGGGAGCCAGTGAAGGGAAGCCAAGATAGGAGAAATATGCTTGGGGAGGGAAACAGATTAACTACAGATACTGAGACTGTGACAGCCTTCGAATTTGAAGTTCCCAACACCCCCTCAATTAAAGAGAGCCTAGGAAATCTGATTTAAAAAGTCACATTTTTATTTTTTATCAACAACAACAAATACAATTAAGGGGAAATAATCCTATGTAATGCTGTAAACAGCAGGTCTGTTCAATAGTTCAGTTCCAAAGGGTCACTTCCCTGTTCATTTGTTCCCCTTTTGGCAACAAGGGAACAGCCAACGAGTAGTCCCTCTTCCTCTGCACAGCAGCTCCTCCCAGTACTGCTTCCTGATCCACTCTGTGGTACAGAAACAAACAAAGACTGGTACTTTGCTTTTAAACAAACTGCATCACAGACATCCCAGCTGATACCAACTATGGATATCACTCTCAAAAACAGATTTAAATGGTGCTTTATTGGCATGACAGTTTATAAAAACTATAGTTACAATCTGTGAATGCTCAAACTACTAACTTGGTTTGTTATAATTGCCACTGAAAGATGGTGAAAGCTGTAATCTAAGGCTAAGGCTACATCTTTGCAGTGTTGTGATTGCAGACATTCCCAGCTCTCTGTGAACAGCGCTAATCGGTGGTCATGAGAAACTTTCTTGACGCATGCTCGTCATCCAAGTTAATCCCTGTAAATCCCAGAAAGCTGATTGGGAGAAAGTCACTTCTTCAGCGCTTCTTTGTAACTGTTCATTTGGTTCACAGTCCACACCACACGGTGGCGGTAATTCACGGTGTGGTTTCTTGCCAAACACCAATAAACGCGAAGAAGAAGGAGCAGGAGCAGCATGTCTGCAGACAGTGTCCCCGCACAGACGTCTGAATATGCAAACGGAGGTTAGTAATGAAGTCATTCTGAAAGATACCTATAGTTTCGGCTTGGTTCCGTTTTTTAATGATATCTGTACGCACGTAGGTGACGTATTTCCTCTGCTGTTTCTCAAAGTGGTCGCCATATTGCTGGGGGGGCAGCCAGCGGTCTGTATACAAAGGAAACCGTCACAAGTTCCAAAATCCAGCGATTTCTAAGCGTTTCGTGTGGTTTGCTTTGCTCTGTTGTCTTGTCCGTGTTTGACTGACACATGCGGACCGATCATCTGCTGTCCGGCTGTGCTGCGCACCATTAATGCGCAGAAAACAAAGACTTCAATAATGTGATCGCAGATACAGACTGGTTGTTCAACTGAAAGCGTGAATGGCTGATTGAGGCCGGCTGTTAAAGGCGTTACACAAGAACCAGGCTGCTTCCAGTTTCCATTGACTTTGTGCTGCTGCTGTTTGGGTTGCTGTGATAACACAGCTGTTGTTACACGTGACTGAACTGTAAAGACGCCTCTGTGACAGCTCAGCGGTCTAAGGTGATGCTGACCCCTCACTATATCATGACTTAGTATTAGCTATGATGTTATTAAACGCTGAGAGCATTCAGAGTCGTAAGAAGGTTACGGGAACGGTCCAGTCAGCTGGGGGAGGGAAGCCCAGGCTGGACTATTAAAATGCAATTCAATTCAATTTTATTTATATAGCGCCAAATCACAACATAAGTCGCCTCAAGGCGCTTCATAGATACAGAGAAAACCCAACAATCATATGACCCCCTATGAGCAAGCACTTTGGCGACAGTGGGAAGGAAAAACTCCCTTTTAACAGGAAGAAACCTCCGGCAGAACCAGGCTCAGGGAGGGGCGGGGCCATCTGCTGTGATTGGTTGGGGTGAGAGAAGGAAGACAGGATAAAGACATGCTGTGGAAGAGAGACAGAGGTTAATAACAGATATGATTCAGTGCAGAGAGGTCTGTTAACACATAGTGAGTGAGAAAGGTGACTGGAAAGGAAAAACTCAATGCATCATGGGAATCCCCCGGCAGCCTACGTCTATTGCAGCATAACTAAGGGAGGATTCAGGGTCACCTGGTCCAGCCCTAACTATATGCTTTAGCAAAAAGGAAAGTTTGAAGCCTGATCTTGAAAGTAGAGATAGTGTCTCTCAGTGTAAATACATATTGGGTCGAAGCAGCAAACAACAACTTGAATGGCGTGGAAGGTTGCAGTGTAGTAAACAATGGGCTTTCCAGGAAGTACAATTAGAAATTAGGAAGTAGATTTCAAATTGAGCTTTACTTTCCCTGCAGTGTCCAGCTGCTTTCACACCCTCTGACCCAAATCCTCTCTCTCTGCGGGTTTAAGACACTGACCGACTTGTTGGGGTTTTTTAATCGGACTCTTGTGAAAAGGTCTAAATAAAAAGTCAGTTTTGTAGTTACATGTGTGAAAATACTAACTTAACGTTGCTCAGAAGTTAATGAAATTTGGAGAGTTCAGAGTCAGTCTGGTGTCCTGGTCAGTGATGGAGACAGGCAGCATCGTCCCTGCAGCAGTTTTAGAGAAGGATTACTTAATCAAACATGTTTGTAAGGCTGGAAAAACATTGAGCTTCTCGCCTGTGAAACTTAGACCTGCTTCTTTCATTCAAACATCAACGGTAGTGTCAAAGTCTGGCATTTTATACTTTATAGGAATGCCTCACAAGCCATAGTCACGAGCAAGATGGCAAAACCACGTCTGTGTTCACTAACATTAGCCCGGCTCGCTAAGCAGCTCCAGACAAGTTACTAAATCTTGATGTGATTTACATGATGTTGCGTTCCATGAATAGTTGTGTTTGTGTCAGCTTTTAAAGTCGTCTTTGTCCATTTCAGGAAACAAGAGGATACCGTGTCCGTTGCACGCCTGTAAGAGAGTGTACAGCGACACAAGTGCTCTGGAGAGCCACATCAAAGATCATGATATCCCAGCTCAGTCTCTACCTGGTGAGGTCCTGCACTCCCACTGTGGACATAAACAAATAAGGTTGTGGCTGGAAATAAACCAGTATTGAAGCGCATAATAAAAGCAAAGATGGTTCATTTCTATCAGTCTCCAGTCCTGAACAGTGCTTTCCATCAAAACATGTTTTTGTGTTCATGATATGAAATTCTTTAGACAGTTTGACTGCGTTGGTTGCTGTAACACATGTGGCAGTGATGGCTGCACTGTGGACGTGCTGTTGTCTGCTGTACTGCACTGGGACTCTTAAAGTAACTGGTCATCATTAATGGTTAACAGTCTGAGTTTTGCTGTTATTCACGGCTGTGGTTTTGTTCAGTGAGACTTTTCGCACCGTCTCCGTGTTTTTAGTCTATTTGTTATGTTGCTTTAGAATAAAGTGTAACCGAATCCTGAAAACACTCAAATGATGTTCAAGTGTTTGACGATGTTTTTCCTGTTCAGAAGTACACCACTGTCGTCCAAAGTTATTCCTCTAATAAAAGCTGGTGCTAATAAATGATAGATACTCAAATGTTATTTGAACCACAGTGATAAAAAGAGCGTAGGAAATAAGCAGAAACTAACAACCGTGATGTTAGAAGAGAAGTAAGCTAGGAACCCATCAGATAACCTGCTGACTTATGGTTCTGCAAATGTGTCGGGCAGAGGGGAGGGCTTTCACCCAGTACCCTAATAGTATATTCTAAATGTCAGATTATAGCTGAACACACAAAAGCTGAATCCCAAAAATCTTGCCTTACAGTTTCTGCATGTTCCTGTGGACAACAAAGGTTGTATCAGATGACAAACACTGTTTTTGATCTCCTTAGGTAAAGTGCTGCTGTGCTCTACTGTCGGCTGCGGTGGTTCTTTCTCCAACATGCAGAAACTGATGGAGCACATGAGGCATCATCACAAACCCAACATTTTCTTCCAGTGAGTTGGCCTGTGTTCTCCGGATGTGCTGATGTGCTGTCAGTGAGCCGTAGACATGTTTACAATCGTCTGGCTTCTCTTTCTGCAGGTGTGAAAGCTGTCGCACTAAGTTGCGCTCATACCGTGGCCTGCTGACTCACCTGCACACCTGTTCTAAAGTCACACGGAGTAAAACGAAGCCTGTTGAACAGACACCCCCTCAGCTTGCTGCTGTTACCAACCCAAAACCCACAGAGCAGCACCTCCCACGGCTGGAGTCGGTGTCTGCACCCCAGCAACTGCCGCCTCAAATCCCAAACCCAGATGGAGCCATCCGCCCTGCTGATCCTCAGGCACACTCCTCACCCCCACCTCTGCTCAGTTCCCCTATCTTGCATCTCCAAGAAACCTCCCCTCTTCAAAACATTAATGAAGCTCGTACTTTGCCTAAGGAAAAAGCCCCTAACATGCCCCCATGTCTAAAGATGGATGGTCCAAAAGCAAGCGCTGACCCTCCTGAGTTCCAGGTTCAGCACCAGCCACAGACCAGGTCACCTGAGCCCATCCCTCCTGCTCCAGGATCAGCACCTCATTCTCCTCCTGGGTCATCGGCTATCTGGAAGAAGAGTCCAGGTGGGTTCGGGTTCACTGCAGACTAGCACCATGGGAACAGTTACTCAGCCCAGCGCAATTAAATAAAGTAGTTTCCTGGTTGATCATTGTTTTTGAAAGGATGATTAAAAATGGTCGCAGATGAAACCCGTCACCTTTTGCAAAGCCTTAAATTAGGGCTGCTCAATTAATCGAATTTTAATCACGATTACGATCTGGGCTTTCAACGATCATTAAAAATGACTGAGCCGATTATTAG
>NW_024582910.1:93473-121333 GCF_018398535.1 Haplochromis burtoni
ATTTTTGCCATAATCGAGCAGCCCTACCTTAAATGTATCCTGTGACGTTAGCATGCTTTTGACTGCTTTGGTGTAAGTTTAATCAGTGAGCAAATCAAACACTCACAGTTATTTGTTTTGTGCATTAGGTTTGGCCTGCAGCAGACGCATCCTTTGGGAGCACACCAGGGGGCGCTATACGTGTGTACAGTGTGGCCATGTAGTAACCAACCGCAAGGAAATGACCCTGCACATCAGCAGTAAACACGGCACCATCAAAGCTGTAGAAGATACAGGGAGCTCTGCTACTAACACTTAGTGTGGCAACTCTAGTTGTCTGTATGTGTCGAGGTTTTAGCCAAATTCTGAGTGCTGGCTGTGCACAGCAGGGTTGACTCAGAGCGAAACACCCGCAGGAGTTATGTGCATGTATCTGCTTGGGTAATGATGCTAAGAAAATTGTATATTACTGTTTCTGTAGAGCATCTAACATCTTCACCTCTTGAATAAAAGGTTCAGACGTTTTTGTGAAAGTTTTTGTTTAAATATCTGACTTTTGGGTCACTCCAGTACAAACAAGAAGACCACAGAGAAGATTAAAGGAGGACATGCAGAGGTTTGGCGTGACATGAGATGAAGGCAGATGTGACCAACTCTAAAGAAAAGCTGAAAGACGAAGAGGAGTGCAATAGTTTTAAATCACTAAACCCTGTTCAGTGAATGAACAGTGAGTTAACTTAAGTAGTTACTTCCTCCAAAACATCACCTTGTCTTTTAGACCCCATTCATGCAAGACTGTGTGTTGACACACCTCTCTGCATTGAGTCATTAGTTATTATCTTTGGCTCTCTTCTATAGTGTTGTCTTATCTCTCACCTCCAGCCAATTCTTAAAAGGGAGTTTTTCCTTCCCACTGTCGCCCAATGCTTTCTCATAAGGGCTTATCTGTATTGTTGGGTTTTTACCTTACAGTATTAAGCACCTGTAGCTCACTGTTCTTGTGATTTGGTGCTGTGTAAATAAAACTGAATTGAATTGGTTCGATCCTTGGCTGCTCCAGTCTGCATGCCAAATATCTTTTGACAATATACGGAACCCAAGTTCCCCTCTGATGCATCCAAAAGCACTTCCGTATAGAAGTCCTTGCATGAATGGGTAAATGAGGGAAGTTGTATAAAGTGCTTTTACTCTACAGGTAGAGTAAAAGCACTTTATATAAAAACCAGTCAACTAGATTACAAATCCAAGATCACTTATTGTACAGTAATAGTTGTGCACTGCACATGCATCACACTCCCATCACCAACAGGTGTTTAACACAAGTCCCAGAACTGCTCCTTAATAAATGTCCAGCTATTAGAGGGGTGGGTGGTGTGGACACTCAAGCCTTTTTCAGATTTTGTAGGTGGCACTGTTGGGCCAATTTGTAACATCCAATGAAAAGAGTTAACCTGAAAAGTTCACATCACATTCAAGGTGCGTGCTAAATTTCACGACCTTTTAAGCTTTCCAAACCCCTCAATTATCATGTCACCAGGGTGCACCATTAAATAAAAACAAATTTCATGTCAAAGCATCATTAAAACCTGATGTACATAAACTAAACATACACTAAGACCAACTCCTTAAGGCTTTTCATGTCCAAAGTTCAAGTTGCTCAAGTGTAACCACCTTGAAGCTATACCTCAAAGTGTAAAACATGATATTTTCTGTGCGTACTAAGTGGAGATGTGATGATTGTTAAACACTCCAAATAAAAAATGTGTTCAGGGGCACGCCCTTATCACAATTGAGAAGTTTGAGCCAGATTGGACACGGTATTATAATAAAAATGTCATGGCAAATGATTGAAATTTGCTGTGGAGCCATAGATGCACCCTATAGCCCAGGTCTGTTGTGTACACTGAACAATTATTCAAGATTCAAAAGCTTTATTGTCAATACAGCAGTATACAAAGTATAATCAAATGCTGTTTCACCCCAAGCCCCCTATGGTGCATTTATAAGTATATAAAAGATATATCTCCAAGAGATATACAACTAGGAATTACAAATAAATAATATGCTAAGTTTCGGTAAAATTAAGGGATAAAAATATATCAATTACTAACTATACAATACTATAATGATGACTATACAATACTGCCTGTACGATAAACAAAGGCAGGACAGAGACAATACAAAGTGGGTTGTGCAGTGTAATTGCATACCATGTTCAAGTTATTGTCAGGATATCATAGACAAGACAAAGACATGTGCAAGATGCAAAGTGTGCAAATATAGTATAGTATAATTATAATATAATTATAACGTTTATTGAATGAACACTTTGAAAATAGTAAAATCGGCACCAGTTTTATCTTCAATTCAAAATATTGGACTTCCTGTTTGGTTTGATCAAGGAGCCCAGAGGCTTTTTGTCCCTCTTTGCTTGTTATATGTGTACATTTTTCATTCATGTAGCTCAAACTACGTGTCCGTCCGTAGTACTTCATTATAGTCTGCATAGGTGGCGCTCTAGAGCCATTTTCAAATGTCCCAAACAATAACGTGTCTGTGTATTTGAGCACGTTTAGGCCCCGGAAAGTCGATTAATTTGCCTGAAAAACAATAACAATAATAACGATTGAGGGAGCAGTGCTCGGTAATAATAGTAGACTGTAGTAGTCGTCCCGGTGGGTCCTCCCGGCTTTACTTTGAAATTCTCCACCGGTCTGCAATGCCGGCCGGACTCTTTTGACACGCCCCTCTCGTCTTGTGACCGGCAGACTTCACAGCCAATCACAGGGTACCATCTGGAAACATGGCGTCTGGCTTTCTGTGGAGATGCGCGGTGCTTGTGCTCTGCATACACATGCTTTGTTCTGTAGAGACCGAGACTAAAGCAAAGGCCAAGAAAAAGAAGGACATCCGAGACTACAATGATGCTGACATGGCACGGCTCCTGGAACAGTGGGAGGCAAGTTTTCCCGTCCACAGCCTTCAGATGTTAGCAGCTGTTAGCCGCTGGCTAGGTGTCGTGAGAGATCATTAGCCCAGCTAAGTCTGAGTGTTTAACTGATATATTGGTGGAAGTGCTAGGGGTTACTATTAGATGCTGGACTCTTTCGTCGCTACAGAAAGACTAAACACCACAGTCATTATAAGAGAGAGACGTGGCACACGTTCCACAGTGGGAGAGATGCGGGGTATTCTTTCCAGAGGAAGTTGTTTTAGGGTAAACTCCACAAGAGGTTATTATAATTTCACTGGTTAATCAATACATACAGTTTTTTTGGTTCCGGTGATCCTTTTAAAATGTTTATTTATTTTTCAAAAGCAGTTTTTCCTTTTCACTGTCGCCAAGTGCTTGCTCATCATTTGATTGTTGGGGTTGTCCATTATTGTGCCTTTACCTTACTGTATTAAGCACCTTGAGGCGACTGCTGTTGTGCTTTGGTGTTAAATAAGTCAAACTGAATTCAAAGTAAGCCAGCAGTCTGATAGCAAAGCGCTCTGTTGAGTGATATGAAGTTATCCACATTGTAAAAGACTGAGTGTATAGATATAGGTTAGCTTAAGTATATGATTGTCTCTTTTGCTTAGCTTGATTTTATTGTCAGTCCTACTTTTCAGAAGGAGGTACCTCCTACTTTCAGTCTGAAATAATCACTAAATGATACAATGAGTCATCCTATTTCCGAATATTCCGTTCGGTCTCTTTTAAACCAGTTATTTTAGGGATAAAAACATGACTTAAAAAAACAAGAGTGCCATTTGTTTAAAATAAAAAACAAAACTTAACATCATCTAAATATTTGTGTCTAGAGTTCAGGGGTGGTTCCCTGGTTCAACACTCCGAATCAAATTATTAGTTCATTAACAGGCCTCTGGAGAGCTTCATGGCATGTTGAGGAGTTAATTTAGCCATTTAAATCAGCTGTGTTGGATCAAGGACACGTCGGCCCTTGAGGCCTGGAGTTTCGTCCAGACATGCTATAGTGTGAGAGTGGAAAGTATAAAATAGATTCAAACGAGTGAGAGGCTAATAGCAAGCCATTTTCCAGTATTAGCTGCTGTTTCATCTTAAACTGTTGTCATGTTTTGTTTTTTTCTCTCCATGTGGTTTAATAGGCAGACGATGACATCGAGGAAGGTGACCTTCCAGAGCACAAAAGGTCTCCTCCTCCCATCGACTTCTCTAAGGTGAACCCCTCCAAACCAGAGGAGCTGCTTAAGATGTCCAAAAAAGGGCGCACTCTGATGGTTTTTGCCACAGTTTCAGGAGATCCTACAGAGAAAGAGACAGAGGAGATCACAGGCCTGTGGCAGGGCAGCCTTTTCAATGCCAACTTTGATATTCAGAGGTATTTCCTTTCTGACCTTGTTTCGTTTTTTGTTTCTTGTTGTCGTTTGCGTGGGAGTGATTTCTATTTGTAGAGCAGTAACAAACAAACTGTGTTCACTGACAGTCATTTTCAGAACAGTTCAAGAGCCCATTCTGTGATACTGATCAATACTGAAGCATGCATTTATTTATTTATTTATTTATTTTTATTCCAGAATTATCATCACCCTGCCCAATTCATCCCACAGATGTAATATTATCTACAGCTACTCTTAGTACCATTGATGTTAAGTTAGACTCTTTTTCTCCAATTGATCTTTCTGAGTTAACTTCAATAATTACTTCCTCCAAACCATCAACGTGTCTTTTAGACCCCATTCCTACAAAACTGCTCAAAGAAGTCCTGCCATTAATTAATTCTTCGATCTTAAATATGATCAACCTATCTCTAATGATCGGCTATGTACCACAGGCCTTCAAGCTGGCTGTAGTTAAACCTTTACTCAAAAAGCATCTCTAGACCCAGCAGTCTTAGCTAATTATAGGCCAATCTCCAACCTTCCTTTATATCAAAACATCCTTGAAAGAGTAGTTGTCAAACAGCTAACAGATCATCTGCGAGGAAGGTTTATTTGAAGAGTTTCAGTCAGGTTTCAGAGCTCATGCACAGCACAGAAACAGCTTTAGTGAAGGTTACAAATGATCTTCTTATGGCCTCTGACAGTGGACTCATCTCTGTGCTTGTCCTGCTAGACCTCAGTGCAGCGTTCGATACTGTCGACCATAATATCCTATTAGAGCGATTAGAACATGCTGTAGGTATTACAGGTACTGTGCTGCAGTGGTTTGTATCATATCTATCTAATAGACTCCAGTTTGTGCATGTAAATGGAGAGTCCTCTTCACACACTGAGGCTAATTATTTTTCCTTCCCACTGTCGCCAAAGCTCTTGCTCAGAGCGGGGCGTCTAATAGTTGGGGTCTTTGCATTATTGTAGGGTCTACCTTACAATACAAAGGGCCTTGAGGCAACTGCTGTTGTTATTTGGTGCTTTATTAATAAAAACTGAATGTTTCCTCTCGTAGGTTCGTGGTGGGTTCCAACAGGGTGATCTTCATGCTGCGAGATGGTAGTTTTGCCTGGGAGGTGAAAGACTTCCTTGTGGCTCAAGAGCGCTGCGTAGATGTTACTGTAGAGGGACAGGTGTTTCCAGGGAAGGCTGCCAACAAGGATGATGCCAAATACAAGCAGCAGAATGAGGTCAACACTAAGAGAAAGAGCAAGAAGAAAACGGAGAGCAAGAAGCCTGATTTGGAGGGAAACCGTGTAAACTCTCTGAAACAGGAGCTCTGATGAGTTTGTGAGTTAGTAATTAACCTTGTGGTCTCATAAATGATGCTTCCCACATCCACTCTGTGAGCAGTGAACTGGTGAGGGCCCACTCGACCACCTGGAGATGTGGAGGGATGAGTGAACTAATGAATTCTGATGGGTAACGTCACCTTCACTGCTCAGCTGGAATCGTCACTCTTTGTCTGACTGGTAACAAACTTTCAGATCATTTTCAATGGAAGCCATATTGATTTCTGTTCAGTCATCACCAGATCAAAAGGAGCACATGCATTTATTGTTAAAAAGGTACTCCACATGAGCACTGTCAAACATTTAATCCTTTGTATCCATGATTGGTTGTGGAATAATTTTTGTGTGGTGCAGGCATGGAGGCACAGATCTCACCGTCCTGTCCTCGTGTGTTTGTAGCATCCACATTTTCTATTTGATTTGATGAGAAAATAAACTTTTGATATCTTTGACTTCCACTGTGAAAACATTGCATTCAGTAGCAAGTGCAGACTTGCTTTCGATTGAGAGGCATGCGTGCAGATATATACAGCAGCGGTCCCCAATTCCCGGGCCTCGGACCGAGTCGTTTGGGTCGGATATTCCTGGGTCTTTTCCTGTGTTGTAGTTGTGTGTCTTATTTTGAAAGAAATATTTATGCATTGCCATGGCAACCAGATAGCATTAAGGGGCAGAGAGAAGGATGTTACACTCAATGTTGTGGGCGCATTTCAGGAGGATGCTGCTAACAAAGTAACACAATTACACAGTGATCTTGTGTTCATTATTATGTTTACAAAATACCAGAGTTTCTGTCTTGGTTGTGTTATTTTATTTTGTTGTTTTTATCCGCGACACCTTTTTCACACCTGTGAAAATATTGTCTGACATTAAACCGGTCCGTGGCACAAAAAAGGTTGAGGACCGCTGATGTTCAGTACAGCCACGTGATGCTGCTGCTGATACCAGCATAAACAAACGCAGCTGAACTTGAAACCCAAGTTAAAGCTACTGACAGTACATTGTAATTAAAGCTTTGGCCAACAGGGGGCACACAAGCTTTTTGATGCAATGGACCCTAAAAGGCATCAAGCTGTCACTGGGTGAGAGGCAGGTTGTGTACATATCTGTACAGACTTTATTCACAAAACAGGCTAAAATTAGCAGAAGTGTAGGGATGTCACATGGATGGTGCAGCTGCGACTCAGCTATTACATATTACTCTTCAGTAGAATTATTGTGGTCTTGATCTTAAAATGTGCAGTCACTCTGATTTTGTGTTTTTTAAGCAGTAAAATTATATTTTGTTCATCCCAGTATTGTATCCCAGTTAACGTCCACTGCTGTGGTTGCTAGTCACGCTGGGGTCCACTGTGTTGGTTTAATCAGGGACACAGAGATGTGCAGACAAACTGTCTTTATTTCTGTGCAAAAATCCTCAAAGACATTCAGAGTCATGGAGTTTCATCACCTTAGCCACTTATACAACACATCCATTTGGTATACAGTTAAAACAAGGCAACTATACCAGCAGTCATAGGCATGTATGCAATAAGTGGACCTATGATGGTTTTTGTTTCCTACATCCAGTATACATACAGGACAGTAATAACATTACAACTCAAAACAAGTCCCTCGTAGATTTACATCAAGAGTGTCTGTACAATAAATAAGTATAAAATATATCTCTTAGCAACCTGTGGATCTTTAAAAACACATACACACATACAAAACGCTAAATTACTGCTACAACCTCCGAAAAAAGACCAGCTATTTCGGTAAAGGGAGAAGAATCGTTTTTTCTGGTCACATTGGAATCATTTTGAAGAGGGGGGAGCGACACATTTAAAAACAACCTGATTAAACATTCAGTGGACTGCTCAATTTCATCTTTTATATCTTTATGGGCTTCTTGCTGGTTCATTCCAACTGACAGGCAGATGGATCGCAAACACTGACGAAAACAAAAGAACCCAAACCATCAGCAGAAGACTACATCACAATATCTAGTGAGCGAGTGCTCGGAATGCAACAAAGCAAGTTAACCACCAGCTGGGATGCAAACCAGGAATGTTTTTGTTTCTTCTCTTCTGTCGTTTAAACGGAGCAGAACATTAGACTCACTTAACTGTTACACATCACAGGATGATTAATGATGCACATGCATCACACATCTGCTTGAAAAGACAACTGAAACTTAGTATTTGCTCCAGAAACTGCCTAGTAACCGTGGCTGACATGAAGGTCTGCTGGAGAATTGTCCAGCAGTTCATAATGTACACATATCAACCAGGCTACAAAGTACCGGACTGTATCCAAGTACCTCCTGTCCTGTTAATAGAAGGACAGTTGTGTTGTTTGTAATCTGGCTTTAGTTGCCATGTGCATATATTAAGAAATGATCTAACTGAAAAGCATCAGCTTAATCTGAATGGCACCTCACCTGATAACACAAAATAGATGCAATTCATTCAGATTTATGTATAGCTCAATTACAGACTTCCATATCGGCACATATACAGGGAGTGCAGAATTATTAGGCAAGTTGTATTTTTGAGGAATAATTTTATTATTGAACAACAACCATGTTCTCAATGAACCCAAAAAACTCATTAATATCAAAGCTGAATGTTTTTGGAAGTAGTTTTTAGTTTGTTTTTAGTTTTAGCTATTTTAGGGGGATATCTGTGTGTGCAGGTGACTATTACTGTGCATAATTATTAGGCAACTTAACAAAAAACAAATATATACCCATTTCAATTATTTATTTTTACCAGTGAAACCAATATAACATCTCCACATTCACAAATATACATTTCTGACATTCAAAAACAAAACAAAAACAAATCAGCGACCAATATAGCCACCTTTCTTTGCAAGGACACTCAAAAGCCTGCCATCCATGGATTCTGTCAGTGTTTTGATCTGTTCACCATCAACATTGCGTGCAGCAGCAACCACAGCCTCCCAGACACTGTTCAGAGAGGTGTACTGTTTTCCCTCCTTGTAAATCTCACATTTGATGATGGACCACAGGTTCTCAATGGGGTTCAGATCAGGTGAACAAGGAGGCCATGTCATTAGTTTTTCTTCTTTTATACCCTTTCTTGCCAGCCACGCTGTGGAGTACTTGGACGCGTGTGATGGAGCATTGTCCTGCATGAAAATCATGTTTTTCTTGAAGGATGCAGACTTCTTCCTGTACCACTGCTTGAAGAAGGTGTCTTCCAGAAACTGGCAGTAGGACTGGGAGTTGAGCTTGACTCCATCCTCAACCCGAAAAGGCCCCACAAGCTCATCTTTGATGATACCAGCCCAAACCAGTACTCCACCTCCACCTTGCTGGCGTCTGAGTGGGACTGGAGCTCTCTGCCCTTTACCAATCCAGCCACGGGCCCATCCATCTGGCCCATCAAGACTCACTCTCATTTCATCAGTCCATAAAACCTTAGAAAAACCAGTCTTGAGATATTTCTTGGCCCAGTCTTGACGTTTCAGCTTGTGTGTCTTGTTCAGTGGTGGTCGTCTTTCAGCCTTTCTTACCTTGGCCATGTCTCTGAGTATTGCACACCTTGTGCTTTTGGGCACTCCAGTGATGTTGCAGCTCTGAAATATGGCCAAACTGGTGGCAAGTGGCATCTTGGCAGCTGCACGCTTGACTTTTCTCAGTTCATGGGCAGTTATTTTGCGCCTTGGTTTTTCCACACGCTTCTTGCGACCCTGTTGACTATTTTGAATGAAACGCTTGATTGTTCGATGATCACGCTTCAGAAGCTTTGCAATTTTGAGACTGCTGCATCCCTCTGCAAGATATCTCACTATTTTTGACTTTTCTGAGCCTGTCAAGTCCTTCTTTTGACCCATTTTGCCAAAGGAAAGGATGTTGCCTAATAATTATGCACACCTGATATAGGGTGTTGATGTCATTAGACCACACCCCTTCTCATTACAGAGATGCACATCACCTAATATGCTTAATTGGTAGTAGGCTTTCGAGCCTATACAGCTTGGAGTAAGACAACATGCATGAAGAGGATGATGTGGACAAAATACTCATTTGCCTAATAATTCTGCACTCCCTGTATATGTCAGAGTGCTGTCTCAGTGCTCTGTGAAAAACTTTGAAACCAGTTAATTTTATACTGCTCTCCTTATCCAACCATTAACTGTCCCAGTGACACATGCAAACAAGTATGAAATGAGTTCCAGTTATTTTGCAAGCAGTCATGAACCTCGGAGGGAACCTGCTACACCAAATGTGCAGATCAAAAACTGGCTTGTCTGTTAGTCTGATGACAATGTGCTGTCAGTGTGGCTGCTGTTGGGATTTAAACTAGTATCCCGTGTCATCCTGTCTTTGAAATGGGAAACAATCATTTGGTGAAAGAAGAACTTGTTCTTAGGTTTTGTGTTCCAAACGACTCCTAGAACTGCAACTGTAGCAGCTCACAGCCGTCTTCGATTAAATCCATGCAGTTATTTTAAAGCCCATCTGGGGACAGAGCTCTAACTTTCATTTCAACAGCTGCAAAAAAAGTCCTCATCACTATACAATTAATGTTTTTTTGAGTGTACAAACAGGTCAAGACAAAGCCTTCAAGAAGACACTGACCTAATGATGAGTCAAAGTTTCCCATTTTACACATATCAATGACTTCCACCTTCAAGTGTGTGTTTTCATTTACTTTCTGTACTCTTTGGATGACCCATATGGGTCAGATTGAAAGATTTTAGCTGGGTGATGAGGTACATGAGCACAATCCCCAAATAACGCTCATAGGTGTGGCTAGTTTTAGCAGCGATCTACAATTTGTGCTGTTTTTAAAACAAACATTTCAATATCAAGTGCAAATAATAAGACAGTTTTTTTCACTACAGGTTGAAGACTGATTTCTGTGCTAAAGCTCAAATCTGTGAAAGATTGAATTAAGATTTTTGGTTGTGTCAGAGACCTGATGACCTTTAGTAAAGGGAGCCAATCCCAGCTGCTGGGAACAAACGTGTCAAAACACTGATTGTTAGTCCTAAAATTGGTAAGTGCCAAAAACCTGTTCAGGATTAAAGTTGGAGTCTGGTTGTGCTTTAGCCGTATGGAACAAGCACGTTTTCAGAAATGGTTAGCTGTTGCTGTCCCAATCAAATCTTATAGATGCATTTTGGCCTCACAATGCCTCTGTTACAAGCTTTTCCTCTTGTACAGGAAAACATCCTAAAAAAGGCGTGAATATTAGAGGTTAACTGCAGTTGCTCTCTTAACATCTACCAGGTTTGCAAAATCCAATGGTGACTTTAGCCAGCAAGCTAGCATTATGTAAACAAATCAATGTTGTTGGCAGTGTTCTGTCAGAAAAAAAGATTCAACAGTGACCATCTATCATCACCTATTAATAGTTTCTAGAGACACTTGCGTAGCCACCATTGGCTGTTCTGAGCTACTGCCGCCATGAGCTGACCGCTAACATGGCTGCCAGAGAGAGTGTTATCACCTGACAGTTCATCCCAGGCAGTGCTAGCTCTGTGAGGGGTGCCTCCACCTTTTACATACTTTCACATCACCCTTTCTCATAACCAAACGCAGAATAAACACCACATGATCCTGGATCAGTGGCTCGGAGCAACTGACTGTAGTGTGCATGTGTGTGTGACTGTGCATTTATATTAAGGAGTTGATAGTGGACTTCCGGAGGTGCAGAGAAGTACACACCCCCATCACCATCAACGGCGCTGCTGTGGAGAGAGTGAGCAGCTTCCGCTTCCTTGGTGTACATCTGGCTGAGGATCTTACGTGGTCAGTACACACAAACAAAACAGTGAAGAAGGCGCAGCAGCGCCTCTTCTTTCTCAGGAGACTGAAAAGATTCGGCATGAGCCCCCGCATCCTCAGGACCTTCTATCACTGTGCCATTGAGAGCATCCTCACTGGATGCATCACCACCTGGTATGGCAACAGCACCGCCTACAACTGCAAAGCTCTCCAGCGAGTAGTGCGGTGCTCTGAACGGATAATTGGAGGTGAGCTTCCCTCCCTCCAAGACATCTACAGGAAGCGCTGCCTGAGGAAAGCGGGGAGGATCATCAAGGACTCCAGTCACCCCAGCCATAAACTGTTCAGACTGCTTCCATCAGGAAGGAGGTTCTGCAGCATCCGGTCCCGTACCAGCAGACTGAGAGACAGCTTCTTCCACCAGGCCATCAGACTGCTGAACACGTCATAGACACCTCAGCTTCACTACTGGAACTTCAACATTATGCACTCCATACTGTACAGTAATGCCACTGTTTTGCACATGTCTCAACTCTGTATATTTTTATATATTTTATTTATTGTTTACTCTATTTAATTTGTAAAATATGTGTACACACACACACACACACACACACACACACACACACACACACACACACACACACACACACACACACGCAGAAAAACATATTTAGTATACACATCCAGAAATGCATATACTGTATGCATATATATATATTGTATATATATTGTACATATATTTATTAGTTTCAGATGTAGCCATTCTTAGATTTTGCTTGTTTTACATTATTGTATTTTGCACAACTCTGTTGCTTCTGAAGCTCGCACACAAGAATTTCACTCACATGTACCTGCACATGTGATGTTACAATAAAAGTGATTTGATTTGATTTGATTTGATTTGATTGATTTGATTTGATTTGATTTGATTTGATTTGATTTGATTGATTTGATTTGATTTGATTTGATTTGATTTGATTTTGTGGGGGTGTTGTGTTTCAGTATCCAGGGCCAAATAGTCACTTGGCTGATCCTCCCCACTCTGACTGCCACTCATAGCTTCATCTTGTGGATCACAGGGATGGGCAAAACTTGATGGATCTTGGCTCGTTCGCTGTCCGCCTCCAGATAGACCCAGTCAGGGTGGAAGGAGCCCTTAAAGCCCACAAATGCCAGCTTATCTGCAGAAAAGCCAGATGACACCAATAAAAGAGACATAAGTGGAGTACAAGTGGGATTCCACAGGATGTCCTAAAGCTGATTACTGTTTCTAACAATTCCTATAGTTTTACACTTTCTGCTTTCATTAACTTAACCATCTAGAGTATTTTTTTAAAATCAGTAGTATTTCCTCATTCCTCAAAGAAAAAGTTAAACTTGTAGCAGGTGCTTATACATTTGCCCTACAACTGCTCACTTCATGCTCTCCTTCATTGAAAAGGACAGATTTTATGCTTCTTTGATAGAACAACTTCTGGCATAATTCAGTATTCACTGTTAAGTCTGTGATGGAGTGCTGTCCTGGATTGGATGCAGTGGATCCGGTAAAATTCTTACACTCCCACTTCCATGTTTCACAAAGAGTTCTGATGCTAAATTGAAGTGTTTTCTCTAAAGAAGACGTCTCATTCAAACAAAGAAGTTCTATGTTGGTCTCATCTGCAGAGATGGGCAGTAATGTGTTACAAGTAACGCGTTATTGTAATCTGATTACTTTTTTCAAGTAACGAGTAAAGTAAGGGATTACTATTGCAAAAACGGTAATTAGATTACCGTTACTTTCCCGTAGGAACGCTGCGTTACTGCGTTACTAAAACCGTGATTTTTTGCGAGAATGTCTCACGACAGTGACGTAAGCGAGTGCGACGTTTGTGACAACAGCTGTGTGCAGATCAACAGTGGATCACATATCGAGTGCAGAGAGAGTATGAGCGTGCAGCGTTTAAAGCGTGGAAGTACTGACCTTACTTTGAGTTTGATTCCATAAAAAGTGACAAAAACATGAGTGTCCGCTGTGCGTGGGAAGAAAACTTCTTTTTACAGCTAAAAAACCCTAAACTTCCAACAAGCACCGAGTAGCTACGACGTAATGGGAAACTCACAGAGAAACTCGCGGATTCTTCCACTGACCGCTGCACACCTGCACCAGGGTAACCCTCCGCCTACCCCACTCCTGATTTACAGGTGAAAATAGAGCAACAGGACCGCTGAGTCTTTGACTTTATTTATGTTCTGCTGTGTTTTACTTGCATCTATTTGAAAGACTGAGTGTAAACACAAAAATATTTTATTTTATGTGCTGGAATGTGCAGAAAATAGGTTTAAATGTTAAACTAATTTCTTCCAGTCAGAGAATGTTGCAGATAATTAAATGTTTGCTTGATGCATAAAGTTAAAAGATTAAAACTAATAAACAAGTTTTAAAAAGAGACTTTTCCATTTGATTACATTTTGTATGATGGATTATGCAGAAAAAGTAGAATTGGGCTGAAAGATCTATCACTTTATGGTAAATGGTAAATGGCCTGCATTTGTATAGCGCTTTTCTAGTCCCTAAGGACCCCAAAGCGCTTCACACTACATTCACCCATTCACACACTGGCAATGGCAAGCTACATGCTTTATCTCCTATTCAGGTTGTAAATCGTGTTTTTAAAAAGTAACTAAGTAACTAAGTAATTAATTACTTTTGAAAATAAGTGATCAGTAAAGTAACGGGATTACTTTTGGGGGAAGTAATCAGTAATTAGTTACTGATTACTTTTTTCAAGTAACTTGACCAACACTGCCCATCTGTAAACAAAGAAGCCTTTTTGGCCCGATGTGATCTTTAGCAAACAGTTTTTTGTTTTTGAATAGCAGAGCTTTCTCTATGCAGCCATGAACATTAGTCAATATAAGAGAGACTAGTTGATTAAAAGTTACTGTGCCTGATGGGTAAGGAAACAATTAACTACTCATGCCATGTAATAGAAGTTTTCCATCCTGTTATTTTTATTTGTGGCATTAACGATAGATAAGATCGATTAGGCAGCCATGCTCCAAGAAAGAACAGTCTATACCAGGGGTAGGCAACTCCAGGTCTCGAGGGCTGGTGTCCTGCAGGTTTTAGATCTCACACCTGAATCAAATGATTAGTTCATTACCAGCCTCTGGAGAACTTCAAGACATGTTGAGGAGGTTATTTAGCCATTTGAATCAGCTGTGTTGGATCAAGGACACATCTACAACCTGCAGGACACCGGCCCTCGAGGTCTGGAGTTGCCTACCCCTGGTATATATAAATAAAATTTTTACCAATTTTAAAAGTTGGCAGGAGAAACCAGTGCTACCCCTCAGCCTCTGAGCAGACACACCTACAGTATCACATTCAAAATCCTCCATCTCAAGTTATCACATTCACGAGACTTTTGGAACACTTACTCTGACCTTGATGTCAAGGTCACTGAGATACGAACCCATCTGAGATTTTTAGTCGAGGCACTTTCAGTATCAATTTGAAACTCCTACGTTGGCTCGTTCTCGAGTTATTGGGTGTCCACACCACCCGCCCACCCAGCAGGGTGATGGCAATACTCCATCAGCCTTTACAGAGTAAAAAGACAAGATAATAGAATAAGCACATAACAGCTACCTTTCAAACTGACGCTTTTCTCTGCGCCAAGTTTCCCCAGGACTTTGGTCCAGGATCCTCTGGTAACCAGGCGACCCTTGGATGTCATGAGGACAATTGAACTAGTGAAAGAAGGAGAGACACATTGATTGATATTTTAATGCAGCAAAATACATTTTTTGATCTGAAAAGCATTTAGATGAGTTTAACACACAATGTCAATGTAAATCAATTTTTGGAGGTCCTTTTATGTCCCCAAAGGACACAGTCTATCAGAACATGAAACAGCAATGTACCTCAGGGTGTTTGTCAGTGTAGGTGCAGAGAGTTTCTTACTTGTCTCTCAGTCCACTGATGTAGTTGTCTATCTCTGCAGGAATTCCCTGGAGGATGGAATTCCTGAAGCCTTTCGTGTCCACCACCTTCCCATCATGCCCATCAATTACTGTCAGGTGCACTCCATCTTCAGGTTGGTGCAACGTCTTGCCATTTACCTGTCACAACAGAGGCAGCCAATCACACTGCAGCTCCGAGATGTGTCAAGCCAATAATTTCTTTTTCACCTTTCTCTTTTGACTCCATAAGCATATACCACTCCGTACATTACATTATTAGTCTTTAATATGTGTCTCTCTTTGTCTCTCTGCTCTTTTCCCCCCTAACCCCCAAACTATCGCAGAACATGACTGTCCCTCCCTGAGCCTGGATCTGCTCCCCCATGAGGGGGCTGATTGTTGGGGTTTCTACTGTATGGTTTACCTTACAATATAAAACACATTGAGGTGACTATTCAAATGATCACTTTAAGGATGTGACATCACAGAGCACCAGAGTTGTACAGCCTATCAGAATAAGTAAAAGGAAATAAAACTCTTACAGAGCGGAGTTGCACAATCTATGCTGCTTTTTTACAGAAACGTAAATAAATGATTCCTCTGGCGTCCCTGCTGGAAAGGAGCTGGGAACATTTGTTTCCCTCTTTATTTATAGACTTTTTACATGTAATTTGACATATCAGAACATAACATGTTCCAGCCAACGTGATCGGGCAGGAGGGTGAGGAGTTTTCCAAGACAGCAAAATTCCACGCCGTGCCAGCAATAAAGGGAAAGCGATGACATCCAGCTGCTAACGATGAAGGTTTAGGGTGGAATCTTCAGAAACACTCGAAACATGAGAGAGCACTTTAAAATAAAAAGTGCAGTATAACTGAAGTGTTGGGCAGGTAAAAAACGAGTTAAACCACAGGGGGAGGGGTTGCATCTGTTGCACAGGTCAGGAATACAGATCTTGAGAAGTGTAATCTGTATACCGTCGTAAACTGAATAAGGGGGAGTCTTGCACACGAGGATGAGGTATGAATTATGTCAGTGACTTTGTCCCAGTAATCTTCCACAAACTTAAGACCCAAATCCTGTTCCCAACTGGAAGCAATTTTTTGGGTTGAATAATTGCCCGATGTCGTAATGAAAGTATATATTTGTGATATAAGAGCCTTATGGTGAGGCTTTAGCTCAAATAAGTCTTCCTACCAATGATTGGGGGCATGACTTGGAAACTCGGGCCAGATAGAAGATGCACATGTCTTTGAAAATAGCGGAACAAATGACACGAGGGCAAATCGCACAAAGAAGTCAGGTCACTAAAGCTGAGGAAAGTGTTACCTTTAAAAAAACATTTAATACCGTTTTTTGCCCATTTACAGAAGGACGAGTCCACCAGGGAGGGGGGAGGAGGTGGTTGTTACAGATTGGGGCCAGAGCAGAGGCTGAACTGAAGTGATGCCAGAATTAATACCATATTTTTAGAGAGGCAATTAGAACAGGGTTGTCTGTAAACTGTAACAGGGAAACAGGGAGGGATGAAAATAATAGTGCTGAAGGTGTAAGAAGGTGAGGTAGAGAGACACGATTAAGCCTCAGGGCAACACCAAGTAGCCTGAAGATCATTCAGCCAGTAAGTAAACTTTTGAAGAGCGAGACCACCACTGAGCCTACCCTGTTGTAGTGAGGTCATACTAATCCTGGGGGTTTTGTTTGCCCAAATAAATGATGAAATCATTCGATTCACAGATTTGAAAAAGGATTTAGGTAAAAACAGAGGGATGCACTGAAAACAACAGAGAAATATGGGTAGATTATTCATTTCCTACCAAGAAGTGATAGAGGAAGGTTTGCCCACCTTTGAAAGCCAACCTTACATAGTTTAGCAAAGGATTACCATCTGCAGCTTTAAATGAACTGGTAATATGTACCTGAAGAAGCCAGGTGGAAATCAAACTGGGTTTGTCTAAGCTCGTGTGCAGCTGGGCTTGCAGGAAAGCGTTCACTCTTTTGTACAGCCGTGAACACTTTAGATCCAACCTTTAGAACTGCTCATCTCACAGAAGACAAAAGGGAAAAAGCTCATATCCTTTTGTACCTGCTCACCCTTTCTGCCCACTCTCACACTGGATGTCACATCTTCTGACATCTAACCACACACAGGGACATCCAATCACATTATTAACGCCTAATCACCTGATGTGGACCCACATCTTCTTCTCTCTGTCTGTGTGTGATTCTACTTCAATTAGATATGAATTTAATTAGTTACTTCATCAGGCCATGTGCTCTGAATCTCAGTTTGTTGCACTTTGGAGGAGCATGAGGCTGAACACGGTGACAGTCTAGCACACAGCTGTCAGGTGGCTGAGGCAGAGTACTGAAAAGAGTCTGGGACCTGAGCGCAGGAGTTCAAGAGTTTTGTGAAAAGAAAGACACTCCAGAGGAAGCTCTCAGGTGCAGAACGGGAGGCTGATCGTGCTTGCTGTACTAACAAATGAACTTAAAACCAAACTGCAATGCAAGGGCCTATTTGCACATGAAACATACAGCCTGAAGGCTTTCATGAGAAAGAGAGCAACTTTCTCACTCTGTCTCATCAGCTGATGGTCTCAGCTCCTGCTCATCCACATTAGCAGCCCTGCCAGATGAGTTTCAAGGTGATTTGCCTTCAAACATTCGAAGTGAAAGGCACATGGTTTAATCTCCCTTTACTTGCAGTGTAGATAAATAATCCAGTGATGTTCGGCTTGAACTCCTTGACCTGCAGTCTGACTCACTACACTGCTGGAACTTTCCACACAAAAGCTCAGAAGATGTTTGTTGTCCTTATTTGTATCTTTAAATAAAAACATTCTGAGTGATGAGGTTTAACAAAAGTAGATACAGGTTCAATCAAACTCTCGGTAACTAGATCATTAGAGCCATTCTTCAGGTGTGTCTGAGAGAGAGGTTACCTCAGTAAAGGCAACGTCCTTCTTGATGTGGAAGTGGCGGGTGTTGTAGGACTCCAGTTTGATCTCCAGGAAGTGCTCTGAGGAGTGCTAGGAGCAAGTCCACAAAGAAACAGTGATGATAGTATATTCACAGCAGCAAAAACACATTTAACATGGGGAAAATATGACCAGCGGCAGGGAAAATAAGAGGAAAGCAGTGTGTATCAGATGGTGCTTGGAATATATATCTTTGAAATACAACCAACAGAATTTAAAATATCAATCACACAGCAAGCTGCAAAAACATGCTTCTGAAAAACAAACAATATCAATACGCTCACTATGAAACTAATATAAGTGAAGAAATATGTGTCAGACAGCAGCAAATCCTCTGTATTTCCACCAATAATGTACAAACTGTGTAATATGTCCAAATCTAGATGAAGTTGGTGTGTATTTGTCTGCATGCCTCTCTTTTCACTCATGTATTTGTTCTGTAGTTAGTTTTTTCTCCCACTTGTTGTTTGTTTGTATTTTCTTGCCTCAAACCCAGCAGCAGTAGATGGCTGTCGCTTGCTGAGCCTGATTCTGCCATTTCCTGTTAAAAGAGTCCTTTTTCAGAGTGGACAACTAAATCTCTCTGTTATACTGTACGTCTTTACCTTACATTATGAAGCGGCTTGAGACAACTCAAGCTGTGTATGCAGTGTTCAAGTAGTCCAAAGATCATTGATGGCCAAGGCCCACTGATGCTCGTGGGCAGTGAAGACTGCCCTTGTGGTCTGACTCAACAGATGAGATACTATCAGTCAAATTGCTGAAAAAAGTTGATTCTGGTTCTGACAGAAAGATGTCAGAATACACAGCGTATCACAGTGTGTTGCACATGTGGCTGCAGACCAGTCAGGATGCTCATGCTGACCTCTGTGCACCACTGCATCAGAATTGGAGCGATGGAAGAAGGTAGGCTAATATGATGAGTCACATTTTCTTTTACATCACGTGGATGGCCAGGGTTGGAATTTATGTACGCAATATTTGATATTGTATAAATTTGATACTGTGCGTCATTTCCTGGGGAACACCTGACTGGATGCACCATGGGAAAAAGACGAGCTAGCATAGGCAGTGTGACGCTTTAGACAATGTTCTGCTGCGAAACTTCGGGTAATTCATCAATCTGGATGTTACTTTGACACGTTCCACCTGTCTAAGTCTTGTTGCAGACCATGTACACCCTTTCATGGAAATGGTGCTCCCTGATGGCTGTGGTGTCTTTAGGCAGGATAATTCACCCAGCCACAGAGCAATGGTTTGAGGAGCACAACAATACATTTGAGGGTTTGACCTCAATATTCCCCAAATCTCAATCAAATCAGGCATCTGTGGGATGTGCTAGAGTCTGATCCATCAAGGCTCAACCTCGCAACTCACAGGACTTACAGGATCTGTTACATTGGAAGCAAAAGGGGGACCAAGACAATATTAGGCAGGTGGTCAATAAAATTAAATTAAATTTTATTTATACAGCGCCAACCAGGCTCAGGGAGGGGCGGGGCCATCTGCTGTGACCGGTTGGGGTGAGACAAGGAAGACAGGATAAAGACATGCTGTACGTATGATTCAGTGCAGAGAGGTCTATTCACACATAGTGAGTGAGAAAGGTGACTGAAGAAGGAAAAACTCAATGCATCATGGGAATCCCCGGCAGCCTACGTCTATTGCAGCATAACTAAGGAGGATTCAGGCGCACTGGTCCAGCCTCTAATGTTTAGCAAAAAGGAACATTTGAAGCCTCAATCTGAAAGCAGAGATAGCGTCTGTCTCCTGAATCCAAACTGGAAGCTGGTTCCACAGAAGAGGGGCCTGAAAACTGAAGGCTCTGCCTCCCATTCTACTTTTAAATACTCTAGGAACAACAAGTAGGCCTGCAGAGCGAGAGCGAAGTGCTCTAATAGGGTGATATGGTACTACAAGGTCATTAAGATAAGATGGGGCCTGATTACTGATACTATATTAATGAGATTTTTAGGACCGAGTACAATAACCTCAGTTTTATATTACTTTTTATGTCGTCCTAGCACTGAACCCTGTGGAACTCCATAATTAACCTCAGTGTGTGAAGAGGACTCTCCATTTACATGCACAAACTGGAGTCTATTAGATAGATATGATACAAACCACTGCAGCGCAGTACCTGTAATACCTACAGCATGTTCTAATCGCTCTAATAGGATATTATGGTCGACAGTATCGAACGCTGCACTGAGGTCTAGCAGGACAAGCACAGAGATGAGTCCACTGTCAGAGGCCATAAGAAGATCATTTGTAACCTTCACTAAAGCTGTTTCTGTGCTGAGCTCTGAAACCTGACTGAAACTCTTCAATAAGCCTCTGCAGATGATCTGTTAGCTGTTTGACAACTACTCTTAGGTTGATCATATTTAAGATTGAAGCATTAATTAATGGCAGGACTTCTTTGAGCAGTCTTGTAGGAATGGGGTCTAAAAGACAGGTTGATTGTTTGGA
This sequence comes from Haplochromis burtoni, assembly GCF_018398535.1. Classification (NCBI taxonomy): domain Eukaryota; kingdom Metazoa; phylum Chordata; class Actinopteri; order Cichliformes; family Cichlidae; genus Haplochromis; species Haplochromis burtoni. The sequence continues at coordinate 114,290 of NW_024582910.1, forward strand.
GGAAGAGAGAACCCTTTTCTTCAATCAGTGATGAATAGTAAGATGTTCTAGATTTACGAAGGGCTTTCTTATAAAGCAGGAAACTATTTCTCCAGGCTAAATGATGATCTTCTAAATTTGTGATATGTCATTTTCTCTCCAGCCTACGAGTTATGTGCTTTAAGGTGCGTGTTTGAGAATTATACCAGGGATCAAGTGGTATGATTGTCACAGTACTATACCTGGTTACTGTATATTGCACCTCTACTGAATCTCTCCACTCTCCCTCTCTCTTTACGGTGTGTTTCAGAGTGGATTTTAACACCAAGAGAAGAAAATAAGCATTTCTTTTAATCTTCCATCTAGCCAGGACATATATTCTTTCTATACTTCTAATGACATGAATAATGCCAATTCCACAGGAAAATAGTGGGGAGTTGGAATCATTTTAATTTCATTGCTCACCAGCCTGGCAGTGGGAATTTTTCTGGGCATTGGAACATCGACAATGGGCAGCTCAGCATGTTTGGGGTACGCCTTAGCCAAGCAGTTGCTGGGTGGACTGCCTTTTGGTACGATTGCTTTGATCTTCACCCTCTCACAACCCTTCACAGAGCAGAAGGCAAACGTCTCTCTGTGATTGTGGGCTTTCACCTTCAGGAAGAGGAGGCTGCAAGACACACAATGAATGACAGGCATCATATGCTTTCCCTGACACTTAGCAACCAAAAACAAATCACACTGTTAAAGGTATTCCTGACATCTGACATTGCAATGCACAGAGGTTTCACAGTACACTCATGCCATCTAACCCTGAGCAGCCAGGTGATCAGTAATACCTACAGGTACACTTTTTTGTGAAATCTTACAGTGCCATCCATCCATCCATCCTCTTAACAGTATATCAGTATATATCCAGGGTATGCCCAGCTTTATGTGTGCTTAGTCACAAAGGTCACACCTTTGCATCTTTTATTGTAGGAATGCCACATTTCACTTTGGGCTGATGTAGCTCTTATTTTACTGTAAGAGTGATCTTTTCTGTGTGTCTAAGCCAAATCCCTGTATATTTTTCCTAGTTGTCCTACTTCTGGTAATGAGTGTAATGTAGTGGTCTGTGCATGTGTCGGACCCAGTGTCTTCTTCCCAGTAGAAATATCCTCTGGCCAAGTGCAAGTGGTTGATCTTCTTCTTGTGAGTCGTCCTCACGAAGACGCCAGTCTTGCGGGTTTGTTTGGTCAGCCGATTGTGGATGTCTGACAGGATTGTGAAGGTGGTACCTTGCGGATAGCAGAGGCCCACATTGATCCAGTCATTCCTGAAACACAAGGGAAACACCAATCCAATCCAAATCCAATATGATCTGATTTAATTTCAAAAGCAAAAACATGGGGACATCACTATCAGGTATTTTTGTGTAAATGAAACTGAACCTTATGATTTACACAACAACACATGTACAGACTTAAAGTCAACATGATATAAGCTGATGTTAAACGAGCTACTGTGGCTGATTTCTAGCCTGCAGACACTACGAGGCAGGTTCAAAGGTGGAATTCAGCGAGCGACTAATGAGTATTACCTTTAATATCAGCTTAAATTCTAATTGACTGGTACCTTGATGTAACCTAAAACTGTAACCACCACAGCTTACCAACCTGTCCAACAAAATGCATTACCATAAACAGAATGCTGTTTAGACTGCATGAACTGCCAAGTATATTCATGCAACCTTCAAATAATGCAGAGTTCAACTTGCTGTCAAACATATTTCATTATATGAAAAACCATTCACATCTTATACTGATGCAATATCTGATTTAAAAACTCTAAAATGATTTAAATGCAGTCCTTATATTGACTGTTTATCAGATGTCACTGAGCAGTCCTGACATTTCTCTGACCTTCCTCTTAATTTAAAATTGGTTTAACACTGAAAAGAAAAGCAGTGATGTGAACAAGTGGCTTCAGATGAACTAAGTGCAAAGTAACAAGCCTGCTTTGAAAATGTAAGGAGTAGAACGTAGATGTATTGCTGTTCAAATGTAGGGAGTGAGCATAAAAAGTTTGCATAATGACTGAAACTAGCACCACTGGGCTGTGAGGTCAGTTCCTTGATCATTAATGTGCAAATCGTCGTGACCATTAATTAACAACAACTAATCAAAGCCCACTGATCACTGATCAAAGACCAAATGTACCGTTACAAACTGTCACGGTGGGGAAACCTGCAGTCGGCTGAGACTGAAGAAGTCACCTGGATGAGTGACGAAACGTTTCTCCCACTGAAAACGTCCAGATGAACAGACTCAACCTTTTGGGATTGTTAGAGGGTAAGATGCAGGGCGCACCATTTAAAGACTCACCAGTCTATCACAGATATGCATTAGTATTCAAAAATCAAAGTTTTTAATTTATACACTGTGGCATGGGGCTGATTCTCAGTCATTTGTGTGCAGCATACAGAATGCATGTTATTTGCATTTACATTGCAAAACGTTCTGATTACCTTAATGACTCTTCTGTCAGCTGCTCAGCTTAACTATTCAGGATCTGACTTCACAAAGCCACGCATGCTGTTTATCAATCATCAGTTCCCCTTAGTGGTCTGCTGAAAGGTGCCAGCTCTACTTAAAGACTAAATACATGAAAAAACACTAAATAAGGTCAAATATTACGTGAAATAAAACCTGCCATATAAACTGACTCAAATCAGATCTCTTTAACTCAAAAGCTTCTTCAAAATGAATCTTCTACAAGATTTTTTGTCAATATTTTTTAAAACAAACAAACGAAAACTGTGTCATTATATGAAAGTCAGACAAAAACATAATTAAACTCGTCAGTTTACTCTCAAAACAGAGGTTTTGAGTCAAAACAGGAACAAGATGTGGTTCGCTTCTTTTTACAGAAGTTTGCCTCACTTGCTAAACAGCACAATGAGCTGTAGATGGAGCCATTGTTCTTTGCACAATCAGTGAAAATGATTCGTATTAGTTCTGTCATGTTTTGATTCAGGCCATCAGGGATTAACTGACAAGCTTGAAATAACAAACAGACTTCATGCAGTTTAAATAGCTCAGGGCCGCACCATGAAAGCCAGCTGAAGAGAGGCCAAACCTCAAAAAGAAACTTTTCCTATTTTTGCAGCGAATCGTTGGAAAGAATGTTGAGAGGTGAAGGGGCTGATGGGCTCCATTTCATTCAAATTAATAACAGAAATCCTCTAAATATAGACTCTAGTTTCAAAGCAGAATCCATGTGTTCAATAAACTCCCATCATGTTCCCAATTACTTTAACTGTTTCATCTTTCTGTGCTCTTTCAAAGAGCTAAGGTCAAGGGTCGACTCACCACAGTAGCCTGACACCTACCTACATTCCAACAGTCCATTTTGCTAACTGAGAGACCTGGAATTATCTGTGTGGTGGCCATAATCAAAGCTCTTCCAATTCTCCAAATTTGTTTGAAGATTTGAAGAACTGGAACAGGAAATGACAATAAACCCCCTTTAAACTGGAAACAGGAAAGGAAAGGGGGCTTCAGTGCTTCCTTTATTGCTTCCTTATCATAGGATACACTGGACCATCCTGGGTCCACTGGGAGGAAAAAACATCCCGCCTAATAAGTCATCGTGATGGACCATCCAACCAATTATGAAAACAATCGACATAATAAACAAAGCAGATGATGGAAATGTTCACTGTAACTGCACGTTCATCCAAAACGTCCTGATAGATTTAACAACAGTTTGTTAAACTCACAGCTGAACTTGTTGTAATAAGAGCTGAAGAACACCATGTGAGCTCAAGATTATGATCTACATTAATGTTAATGTTCTGTATATTCAGCTTTCACCAGCAATGTCCTTGTTTTTAAGATTCATTCTTACTTGAGGTCAGCTGGGATAAGTGACGGACTGAGGGAATTTTACGGCAGTCAGGGAGGAGGAACTACTTTTGATCAACAACAGTAAAATACAAGAAAACAAGATGGATCTCATTTATATGCTATGGGACAGATTTACTAAGTGAGGAAATTTATTGTCATGTCACAATTGCAGGATGATCTAACAATGCACTGTGATTTCTATACAACGAGGCAGCTGGTTCACTTCAGTAAAAAGCAGCATTCTGCTGAGATTCAGTGGCTCAAAAATCCAGTGTGAGCTCAAGTTTCACACTCTAAAAACAGCGAGGGAAAATAAATAAGAATGAGAATCAATACACTTTTAATATAAGAAATATCTCTTATGATAGAAATCACTAAGCACCTGTGCAGAGGGTTCTGAGGATTAGGAGTCAGGTGGAGCTCAGGGTTTATCTAGAGGAGAGCTGCATTATTACAAACTATTCAACCATATAAACCTGAACTCTGTGTGGAACGGCTGAGCTGTACAATGTGCAGAAGAACTGATGGCACATGCAGTCCTTGCCGTCTCTCACAGTGGTGTCCAGAAAACCATGAAATCCTGGTCTTATTAGAGAGGACGTCCATGCTGCTTCAGAAAGTGTAGCTGGACGGATAAGCTACATAAAAATTCTTAGGCATGGAAACAGACGCAGAACTGCAGTCTTACATAGTTCTCTCAACTATTTCCTCCAGCTTCAGCCAAAGATTTGATCAATTTATCTTTATTTAACGTTTAGTTGAAACAACTGTGCTTGACTTGTGCCATGATATGCGGAGGCAGATTGTTTGGATTCTTTTTATGTGAGGACCCAAATGCAAACATGACAGACAGGGGGGGCCTGGAATAATCACGAGGAGGGGAACATGGGAGCTAAATGTTGGAAAACTCAGACATGAGGATCAAACGCACAGAGGGGCACAGAGGACAAAGACACAAGGGGAACATAAAAAACAAATAACTGAGCTGATCATAAGTAAACTCAGAGACGTAATAAGAATGAACTCAGAACTAACCAGTGAAAATAATAATAATACATAGCAGATACCAAAACATCATGTGACGTTATGCACCGTAGAGGCTGAAATACCCTGTGAAGTCGAGGCACACAACTGATGACGTGTTCTGATGGTAAAGCTTCTGGGCTGCTTTCTCACAGCAGCCGTCCCTCGAGACTTTCTCCATTTGAAGCAATGCATCATCGGGGACTGTAACATCCAGTCCTTTTATACTTCTAAACTAAGACTAAAGTTACTGGATTAGACACACTTAAACTTTGTCAGGATGGCGTTATGTTGAGCTCTACTGCTATTATGAGGAACCAAATTTATGAAAAGCCTGTGAAAAAATAACCTACCATTATACTTCCATCAGACCAGGACACCCAATAGCACAAGGCTAAGTATTCAAAGGAAATTGAAAACACTGAAGAACCATGTTAGCTTCTCTTAATTGGCTCCCAGGATAGAATTTCAAATCTTTCTATTTATATACAAAGTGTTTAATGACCAACCTCACACAGTGTGTGTGGTACAATGGTCCAACAGTACAGACACTGGTGCTGTTAACGTGCTTTGAGTAAAAAAATGTTTCTAAGTTTATTCACTGACTTGTTGAAGTTGATGAGCCAGATGGTGACCTCAGCAGGTGCCGCCTGGTCCCAGTGGATGGTGTAGCCTTTGGCCAGGGTGACCACTGGCTGGAACTGCTGGTAATGTTTCCGCTTCTCCAGGGCGCCTTCGAGTGTTAGGGGTCGATCAGGGTATTCATCCCTCACTATCTGCATGTTAAGGTTGGCAGGGTTTCGTGTTTGAACATAGATCTGAAAAGAAAAGAAAAGAATGCATTGCATATAATAATATATAAAATCATAGAAGTACCTGATTTAGTAGAAGTATCACGTTTTAGTTATTCAATTAGTATAGCCACTCTGACTTCACTCTGTGGCAATCCTTTCCCTTCCAACCACTTTGTTCACTCCATAGATGTTCGGTGCTCTGTATTGTAAACCCGACACCCTCATTGTGGGGTCTCTACTTTACAATATAAAGTGCTGTGAGGTGACTGTTGTGAATTGGTACAGGTCACTATGTTTGTTCATACACTGAATACCTGTACATGATGCACACAGATATGGATCCAGATTCAACACTAGCCTCTAATTCACTTTGAAAGATGGGAAGTCATGACTATGGATGCATTGGTTCACTTTGCTTGTGCTACTGCAATATAGGTGTCAGCTAATTGAATCACATTTACTTAAAATGCCCAGAAGCGTGAGGTTGACGCTTGTGCAGCTGGTTGGTTCGATTTAATATGAAGGAGATGAAGTTGACCTTGGTGGTGTGCAGTGGCATGAGTCACTAGTTGTTGTTGCTATGATGAGCCCCCCAGGAAAGATACCACACCAAGACATCAGGCACACACCCACTGAAGTAATACATGTATTTGAATCCTGGCTAAGAACTGAAGTGCCTCTGGTTTAGTGACTAATGACAACCTTTCTAAAACAGGTTGTCATTAGTCACTAAAAAGGGAGAAAGGTGCTAGAGTGTGGTCATGGTGCATTTTAGTGTAAGAAGGTCTGTCCTTGTGATTTTGTGTCCCACTGGGTTTGACTGCCACCAGTCAACTGTCCAGCTGTCGAAGCTCCTGCTCCTTGTTGGTCCGGGCTGGTGGCTGGTGTACATTCCCTTCTGGGCCCAGTTTAATGTAAGGGTAAAGCTTTCTGTGGCTTGGCTTCTTTTTTTACACAATGAGGTTGCTGGCGTTATGTCCAACCCATGTGCAGTTTGGGAGGTTTGTCAGTTTAAGTACTATGTTTCCTTTAACCTAGGTGGCCTGCCTAACATGACCTCCCACCTAGGCTAAAGAAAACATTTTACATTGGACTGTCCTTTTTCTAGCCAGAAGGTTATTGAACTCCTTTACATTTGGGGCATTGGTGTGAACCAGGAAGTATATGCATGCTAGTGGGCCCTGTTTGGAACATGCTCCAGGATCCCAGATGTTCTGCCTGTGCATACAAAGCGGGAGGTGATGGAATCGCTGAGGAGGCTGAATGACAAGTGAGGTCAGCTTATGCCCTTCACTCTTTTTCAGCTAGCATTTAATTATAATTAATTATAATTATGAGAAGTCAACACCTGACTATTT
>NW_024582910.1:121388-185434 GCF_018398535.1 Haplochromis burtoni
ATGACAAGTGAGGTCAGCTTATGCCCTTCACTCTTTTTCAGCTAGCATTTAATTATAATTAATTATAATTATGAGAAGTCAACACCTGACTATTTGTGTTGTGGAGTATAAACAAATACAGCTTTGCACACAAAGACTGTTTGTGATTGAGGCTCATTGTGAGGGAATGCAAAATCCATTGTGTATTTGTTGGCTTTACTGCACAAAGAAGCAGACATTTCCCAAAACATATTCAGAACATCAGAAAATAACTGGTGTTAAGAAGGACTTGAAACAGCACTTTATTCTTATCCCTTCTGACTCTTTTTTTTCAAGTTTTCAGATACCCCAACAAACGAGTTTCACGGGCTGATATAAATGAAAATGCACACAATCAAGCAGAAATGACATTTGTGTTTGTGAAGACTGATATATGAAGATGAATGAATGAGGAATCGGGTGTGACACCTGCTGACCCACCTGTGCATAGTGCCCACTGCAGATAGCACCCTTCCAGTCAGGCACATCAATGCAGTCAGGGTGACGAAGCAGCCAGTTGTCTTCTTTAACCAGGAAAGCTCCGGGATACTCACTGACCGATCCATCAATATCATGGAAGATGGTCGTCTTGTCCCCGTCCATCTGCATTTTACTGAACCAGGGACCCGGCTCCCCAAAAAATACCCGAGATGTAATCTATAAGAGAGGGATGCATTAGTCTAGAGCCATTTACTGTGGCTTTCTGTGGTGCTACGCATCATTCACATTCAATATTCCAAATGTGTTCAGTGTTTCTTTATTTTCAACATTTAAAACATGGCTCTATATTTGAATATATTTGACATTTCGCTGAGAAATATCCAGAATTATTCAGTCAATCTGATAATCTACAAAAGTGGAACATACAGGACAATGGAACTGGAACACAGTTTTCAAATAACAAGAGCATTTTAAAATGCTTTTGTGTAAAGCTACAGTTGTCGGTTTTTCTTCCGAATGAAGCAAAGATTCAAGTTTGTAAAAACGTGTTAAACCAGTGTCTCTGGTTTTGTGTATTTCACACAGAAGTGGACTCACAGGTACATGGTCAAAGGTGATGCTGGTGACATTATTGTTGGGGCAGCTCTGCCACGAGTTGTTGAGCCTGAAGCCAAAGGCGCTGGTGTGCCTTCCGTTTAGTGCCGTGTATTTCCTAAATGTACAGTTCTGTACATTGATCGGCCCATCGTAGATCTGCATGCCTCGGATTGGAAAATCACTGCTCAAACACAGATGCACAAACGTCGTCATTGATGTTTGGCTCTACATACACGGGAACAGAAGCTTCAGAAAGTCACTGAACTGAAAAGAGACGCGCAACTACAGCACAATGTGTTTCTTTGAGACAAGCCTTCAAGGAGCTATCAAGGCAAGTTTTATTTTCATGTGCAGCAAAATGCATGGCTGTATGACACATGTAGTCAACATCATCAAAGATGTTGTGTGTTAGCTAACTACAAGAGAAAGTACTACACAAAAATAAAGAGTAACCAGCATGTCAGCAAGTCTTTGGTGAAACATGTTATTAACTGGCTCTGTGGGAGAACTTTAATCAGAATGTACTCTTTTGTTATACTAATTCTTGTTGTGTAGATTTTTTGAGGACGTTCTGTTATTAACTTGCATTTAAAAAGGATGCATCAAGTACACATTTTGATGAAAAAAAAAAGTCCACAAATGACTCCCCACTGTGGGTGTCACTAAAAAGCTTTTCTTTACAGCAGCTCTCAAGAAGTGGTCAGCAATGCAGAACATGAGAGCACAATAGTGTCAGAGAATGTTAGTCTGAACTGCAGATTAAGGCAGAAGTGGTTTCAATTGTATTCATTTTTCCAATAAAGGGATCTCTAATAATACCACTGGTGAGACGTTCTTTTTGTACACTGCCCAGGTGGCCAGAGCACGGGACTGATTTCTGAGCATACAAATCTGGCTCTCACACATGCCAGCCTCGATTAAACTGTTATTTGACACAGATTAAAAAAGTGCAGTCAAATAAGGTGTTAACTGCAATGGCCACACATACTTTGTTTTTGCAAAACAGGTTCTTACGAACCGAGTAGTTCCAGAGTCATTACTGACGCAGAAAAACTAGTCCATGCATCCATGCATTTGTTACTTTGAGTCGGGACTACTGCAAATTTTTATGATCCCTATAATTATCATGCAGTTAAAAGCTACCTGGAAAGCATTCAAATGCTGCTGCAATGGTACTGACTAGAATCACAAAGAGAGACCACTTTCTCGTGATTGGTTCCCTGTTAAATAGAAACATGGAATTAAAATACTTTTCAGAAATAAAGTCTTAAATGACACGGTTCCATCTTGAAGACCTCATATGTTATTATGATTTTAATACAGCATTATGCTCTGTGGGTGAAGGCTGAAGTCCTCAAAGTAAACACGGGAGGCTATCAGGACTTGCTAACGAGGAAATAGCTCCGTTTGGGTTCAGAAGACCGACAGACTCAAGTTTTCTCTCTCCCATAGTTTGTGTTTTTCCTCATTTGTCTTTACTCCTTCTTTTGTCTCGTCTTTTCCCTTCCCCTCCGCCCAGTCATAGCAGAAGGCTGCCTGGACCTGCTTCTGTACTCTCTTCTTGTTAAAAGGGAGTTCTTCCTCCCCACTGTCACCAAGTGCTTCATAAATGGTGTCATAATACAATTTGAAAAACATTGTAAAAAATGCAGTTGTGACCTTGTAATAAATAAAACTAATGTGAACAGAATATTATAAGCATAGTGAAGTAAATCAACCTTACCACGACATAGTGACAGTGTCAACATAAAAAACCACAATATCTGTGTTTTTAAAGCAATTATTAAATGTACATTTTGCTTTTCAAACAGAGGGTTTTTTTTATCAGTTGCTAAGAGTAAAAAAAGCTAAAAATAAAACTTCTGAAACACCACTATTGAGAAGAGAGTTTGTGAGCTTAAAAACAAAAATAAAATTAGCTGTAATCACCACTTACATGCCACGTGGCAGGGTCCTGTCAGTAAGGTCAGGACCCCCAGGGCCCCAAATCCTCTTGTCTGGGAAAGGCATACCATGATTGTCACTTTCACCCACAAAAAGTGAATTCTTCACCTGCTGATGAGAGCCGTCATCATCTGGAAATGTGCCTCCACTGCACACAGACATTGTGAGTAAAGTCAAGTAGTTAAAATCTGTTTTCTGTTGTTGATTATGTAAAGCTTAAACATCCAAGGCCCTGAAAATATACAATACAACATGCCAAAGCTAAAAAACAATGGAAAAGCACATCACTGTGATTTAAATGCGTGTCAGAAGCTACACACTAACATCTTGGTTACACTCTGCTGTTATAATTGCAGAGTTTATGCATCGGTTATTAAGCAATCCTTGTGCAGCACAGTAAGACTCCAGTAAGGCTCCAGCGCCCCCCGCAACCCTGAAAAGGATAAGCGGAAGCGAATGGATGGATGGATGGATGGTTCACAAAAGATGAAAAGAATAGTTGTTATTTATAACAAATTAAAATGTAACAGTGTGTGCTTTTCCAAACATTTTAGCTTAGCTGCTATATACAAGCTAACTGACAACCAAGGTAACATGTAGCAATATGTTCACCAGAAACAGAAGAAATCATTTGCAAGCAGCGTCTCTCAAGGGCACCTGCCTATCTACCATCTGCCTGTAGTTGTGGTCAGAAGTTTACATACACTCATGTCAGGGTCATTTTAGGATTTCTGGTTTGAATTGTTCCTTTTCAAGGGTTGAATGATCATAGAGCTGGATTCTAAGTATAGTTCACAAATTTCCAAGATGGCTGATGTTGGGGATTTGGGAAGGCCTTAATGTTAGCCTGCTTTATCCACTCCAAAACCAGTTTTGATGTATATTTAAAATCACTTTCCTGTTGAGCTTAAAAATGCTGAATTTGGAGCGGAAGCATCTCTCTTGGTCAGCACCCTCTCAGTCCATGGCAATGTAAACGTGCTTCACTGTAGACAGTGACGATAGTGTTCCTGCAGTTTCCAGCTCATTGCGAGCTTGAGCCCTTTTGGTTCCTGGGTTGTTCCTGAACATCCAAACCGATTTCCTCTCGTCTCTGGGTGACAGTTTGGGTCTTCTTACAGAGCCAGGCAAAGTTTTGACACACTGACACAACTGTACTCGTGTGCAGTTATTTGAACTGATGATCTCAGAATATGCAGTTGCTTAGAAATGGCTCCAAGAGAACTTTTCAATCAAACTTCTGTTGAGCTCTTAGACTTTCCTATTGTCCTGGGAAGAGAAACTACCAGCTGTTGTCAATCATATTCACTAATGAGGAGTTAATAAGCCTTGCAAACTTAAAAGACATTGTAGAACTTCAGCACGACTTGTTAGTTCCCTAATCCACACACGACTGTGTGGATTAGGGAACATCAACATTCAATTTAAACTTATGCACCCAATTCTTGGTGTTGTTTTTAAGTCTTTAATGTATGCTACACTATCATTCCACCCTTGAAAAAGAAAAGTTCAAAGACATAATTAAAAGCCTAAAATTACCCTGACATTCATGCCCATGATGCGTGGATGCAAACTTCTCACCACAGCTGTGAGTTATATAACCACAGGAAATTCTAGTATCCATTAAATGCTGTTAGCCCGGATGCCACTGTCCAGGTCAACCTGAAAAATATACTGCAAACACAACTTCAACTTCAGTACACTGCTGAAAAAGTATTTGCCTGACTCATTTCTAATTGGCTCTACCTTTAATTACTTTAATTTAAAACCATTACATAAGCTTTTGCCATGACTGATCTTTGCTACGGATCGTGGTAGGCAAAATGCCACTGCATAGGTATCCTGATCCATTTGTGAAGTGTTGGCTGGGTGTTGACTCTTCAAATTATTCCTATGAAGAATAACAATAATGGCACCAGCTAAGCTTCATATGCTTATCTTTATCAGTTAGAAAAACTTCTACATAATTTCCAGACATCATGATGATCAAAACTGGGCATAGATATCATCAAAGAGTCAAATCCTGCCAACACCTCTGAGTGTTTTGTGGTTGTTGTTCTTAGTCTTTGGTTAAGAGCTTTCTGATTTCTGTATTCTTGTAGTTATGTTTCTGTATTAAATATGGAGTTTCTTTTTAGGTTATATTTAAGTCTCAGGCTTCCCCGGGCCTTATAAACAGTACATTTCCACAAGGACTGATCAATGGTCATTGATCAATGGTCAATTTATGTGAAAAGTCTGAGGAGGGGGCCTAACGATACATCTTTCACCATCATACAATGCTGTGATTGCAGCCATTCCCCAAATCTCTGTGAATGGTACTAAGGTGGTGGTTTTCACATCTTAAGGTGTTTTCAATAAATTGCATGCTCAAAAAAAAGTTTTTGTCCTTTGTGGAGGGGGGGAGCTCCTAAGTTACTTCTCACTCTGCACCAGAGCACGCCTTTTCTAACAGGATCCTAAGGAGACTCCATATAAGGCATTTTCCAATTAGGCAGAGAGAGAGAAAGTGAGCAGGAGAACAATAAACGCATACAACAGCCCTTTTATTTCTAACATGATTTAGTAAAGGGGGAGTCTTACCTTGCTAAAGTGAGGCCAATGCCATTATCAGCAAATCTACCGAAAAAAGGAATACTATCATTAGAAGCACAGAAACACAGGAACAATGTGATGTTCCCATGGATACACACACACACACACACACACACACACACACACACACACACACACACACACACACACACACTAAGAGACTAAAGCAGATAGCAAGTTATTGTTAGATGGGAATGAACGTGCAGAAAAACACTTGCTTTGTTCGACATGCATCATTTTCAGTGACATTCACTTGCACTAGAAGTTGATCAACTTTACTTATTCACTTGTTTATTTTACTTGGGTGACAAGTAAAATAAACAAGTAAAATCACTCAGTGTGTGTATCACTCACTGGCAGTCATCTAACCACACATCCCCTCCTCTCAGCCAAGCTCCATGGTACTGGTTCTTATAGGCAGTGAAGTGATGGATGAGAGCTGGGACTCTAGGTTTGAACGGGTCAGAATCCTGATGGGGGCCATACCTAAACAACAGAAGGACATACAGTGCTAATATTTAACAATATTTTTCAAGGCTGCAAAGGAGCAATTTATATAAACTGTAATGTTGTAGCTTTTTAAATGGTCATTCATCCATCCATCCATTTTCTTTTGCTGGGGGCCGGGTTGCTTGGGCAGCTGCCACAGCATTGAAGCCCAGACGTCCCTCTCCCTAGCCACCTCCAACATCTTATCCGGGGGTATACACTGAGGTATTCCCAGGCCAGTTGAGAAATATAGTTTCTCCAACGTGTCCTGGGTCTGCCCTGGGGCCTCCTCCTGGTGGGACATGCCCAGAAGACCGAACTCAGGAGGCGCCCAAGCTGCATCGATGTGGAGGAGTAGCTCGTGACCATAGGTGAGGGTAGGGACATCGATCTGGTAAATCGAGAGCTTCATTTAAATACTCAACTCTCTCTTTACCAAGAGAGACCAGTGCAGCGCCCGCATCACTGCAGTTGCAGCAACAATCCGTCCGTCCGCTCCCCTGTCTCCGCACTTGTGAACATGACACTGAGACAGTAATTAGTCAGCCTTATTGCCGTCGATGTGGACCAAGCTCTCGCAATGCTTGTTCCAGGACTGAACGCTCATAGCAACAGCCCAGATACCCCATACTCCCAAAGCACCTCACACAGAATACCCAGAGGGATGTGGTCAAATATCCAAGTCCACAAATCACATGTAGACCAGTTAGGCCTACTCCCACCCACCATCAAATATTCTTGAGAAGATAAAGAGCTGGTCCAGTGTTTCATGACCAGGATGAAAAGTGTATTGTTCCTCCTGCATCCAAGCTTCGACTAATGGTAAGAGTCTTATTTCTAGCACCTTGGCGAAGACTTTGCCGGGGAGGATGAGGAGTGTGATCATCTTACAGTTGGAGCACACTCTCCGGTCCTACTTCTTCAACATGGAAACCACCACCCCAGTCTGCCAATCCAGAGGCACTGTCCAAGATCTCTATGTGACAGATCTCACCCCCAGTGATGGATGAGTCGTCCCACATGAGTCTCCAGGTGGAGCAACCTCGAGAACCCCACCTATGGACTCCAAGAATGCTGGGTAATTTAAACTATCATTCGGCACATAATTTTAATCCGCAAGAGTAAAAGAGCAGTTCAACAAACGGGATGGTAAGTAGTAAATGGACTGGTTCTTATACAGTGCTTTTCTATCTGAGCACTCAAAGCACTTTACACAACTTGTACATTCACCCATTTGCACAAGCACTTTTTTCTAAGTGCTTCCTGTCCAATAATCACATGCATTCATCGGAGAGCAACATGGGGTTAGTATCTTGCCCAAGGCATTTGGCATGCAGACTGGAGCAGACTGGGATCAAACCAGTCTTTGAGTAAATTAATAATTTTTAATTTTATTTATTTATTTTTACCAGATAGCCATATGTGTGCGACTAGTATCTTTTATTACTTGACAGCATCTTTATCTTATTAATGATTAATAACACAAAAACCTTCATTGCACTGACAGATCTACACTTTCTTTCTCCAGTAAAAAGTTTTTCTGCCCATTTAATTGGCCTGTGCACTGACAATATGAAAAAGAGCACACCCAGTGCTCACGAAAACATTAACAGGAAATGTCATCATTACAGACTAAACTCATCACACTGAATCACACTGGGTGGGATGTGATTTCTCATGCAGGGTGTTTGTTACAGGGTCTGACCTGGCTCCTATCAGAGACAGGAAGGGTCTCTTGTCCTTGTTGTTTGCCTGGGTCGTCTTAACTCCATTATCAAGGATCATTCCAGCCTAAAATAAAAAGACAATAGAAATTGTAAGTTTGTTTGCCTTGTATGTAGAATTTTTAAAAAGACATGGACTTTATTTATTTATGTGAGAGGTAAAGCCGTGTGCTTGGAGAGCAGATCGCTGTGTTCAAGGATTATTCAAAGATTATCACCATTATGAGACGAAACACACGAAGGAATCCAAGAACCCGACTGATGCAGAGCAGGAATAGACTTGAGACTAGCAAAAGGGCTTTTTCACAAAGTTTACACATCTAGGGACAGAGCAGTCAAGACCAGCTTTGTGATTTCCCACAACATTACAAAAACCAATAAGCCATTTACTGATTTAGAGTTTATCAAAGAGTATTTGGTGGTGCTCTAACATGCCTTGAAAAAAATGAAGGATTTGAAAACGCCCCTCTCCAGGTAAACCAAGATGGACTGTGGGCATTATGGGAAATCTGGAGCTTCAGTTTAAAAACAAAGTGGACAGTTTTCATGTTTTCCTACTTAGTCAAGGACCAGAGCAGCACGGTTACTCATCTTTATACAAAAGAGGTACCAGCAGAACTTTAAGTCGATGTTACAGGTGGATTTTTATTTGTCTCTCAAAGGCGAGAAGTTTCCACACATGAGCAGACATGTGAAGATGTTGGCTCTCTTTGGAGCTACCTTTATAAGCGAACAAGCATTCTCAGGGATGAAGTTTAACAAATCCAGGTGCAGATCCTGTCTCAGTGACGATGTCCACTGTCTCATGCATTTCCACCTCAGATGAACGTGACTTTAATCTGCTTTTTCAAGCCCAAAACAGACCAGATTTCTCTCAGTGAAAAAGAAAAAAGAACTTAAAAACTGCAGATGCAATTAAACTACAAGTAAAAAAGCAACATCTACATCTTTAAAATATTGCAAAAACAGTTTTAGAAATATTGATTAAACAGTGATAAAATGCTGGTACTACACCTATTTCACATTTTGCATAATTGTAATATCAACTCTTACCAGTAGCAGTTTATAAAGAGATCAAATTAATATTGAGAAGAATTGACAGGCCCCCTGGGTAAATTAATTGTTTAGCGCTGATTTAACAAATGGTTTGTGGTTAATTTTGCATGTAACTCTTGTCATTATTTGGAAAAATGTCAAAAGTATAATAAATAAAAATATATATACTGTCAACAAGTTTCCAACTGAAGGTACAATTTTTATTCAGCAAATGAATTTTGAGTTGAAACCACTACCTTCGTCCTGTTTCCCTCCCTTAGCTGCAGGAGAAATGCATGAATGTTATGAAACATTTTTATTGGCTTCTTCAAGCAATAAATCAGGCTCAGTAGCAGAAGACTTCTCCTTTGCACCCTTTTCCAGACACATGTTGAGCAGCCCAGCATCAGGTCGTAATTCGCAGTAAACCAGCAACAGCTGCTAGCTCGTATAATCCCTTTTAGTAAAAACTCTGTTAACTCTTTTGGCCCCAACATATTTCATAGGTTTTTTTAAAAAGCTGACCATTAACTTGACCTGCATTACTTTCCGTGGCATTTAATAATTGTAGATGTCAGGTGGCAGTGAAAACCCAAATGTTCCAAAAACCTGCAGTTGGATCTAAAAGGGAGTCTATAGGGATTCCCTTTCTAACCTTAAGGAACTGCAGGTTCTGGAACATTTGTGTTTTCGTTAAAACGCTCGACTTTATAGTAGAGTTAAAATATTTTATAGCATGCTACAAAAAACACTTTAGTCTTTCATTTCAACTGCATCTTTTCTTGTCCTCGTTTGTCCCTAGCTGACAGTCGACAGGGGAGGTCGTCAACGAAGCGAATACGTTGCCGTGGGTGCCGTAGGGTTTCCATCTTGGTCAGCGATCCACTTCCCGGCCTTGCGATCTTTGGCCTTGACCTTTGCTTGCTCCAGGGTTAGATGTCGTTTTTTAAGATCGTCATCAATTTGCTTGATCCAAGTCTTCTTGGGTGCGTCATGCTTGATTCTTCAGCGGGCGGAGAGGTGATGCAGCAGAAGTCGATATCGGAGGCGATGGTTGCTCATGCAACAGACGTGTCCAAACCAGATTGCAGTCGTTTCTTCTGGATCAGCTCTTCCATCGAGGGTTGCTGGTGACATTGACTACGTTTTGTGCTGTTGGTAAGATGGTCGAGGAGGGACACTCTGATAACCTGATGCAAACAGTGGAAGACCTCAAACTTGTTGAGGTCGTGCTTGAGGCTAGCAACTGCATAGTAAGTGACAACTCTAGGTTGTAACTTAGAAGTGTGCCTGCTGTGGCTGACAGGCAGCTGTAGCCTGCAGCTGTGTGCTGGGTTTGCCCACGTTTGTGTACTTGTTTCCTTTTGGAACAGTTTTCATTATTAACTCCTTTCTTAGCTTACTTCTTAGTTACACAGGTTTGTTAGCATCAGGATGATAAGTCTTAGCTCCTCAACATGCCACTGACTACATCCATATTTTTTATACACTCCAACGTGTCTAAAATGGTAAATGGCCTGTATTTATATAGCGCTTTACTAGTCCCTAAGGACCCCAACCAGTCATCCACACACTGGTGATGGCAGCTACGTTGTAGCCACAGTCACCCTGGGGCGCACTGACAGAGGCGAGGCTGCCGGACACTGGCGCCACCGGGCCCTCTGACCACCACCAGTAGGCAACGGGTGAAGTGTCTCGCCCAAGCACACAACCGAGACCGAGACTGTCCGAGCCGGGTTTGAACCGGCAACCTTCCGATTACAAGGCGAACGCCCAACTCTTGAGCCACAATTGCCCCATTAAAATATAATAAAACATCTCTTCCTGTTAATCAAGCCACTTGTATACCAGTGTCACCAGTGTCACCAGTGCCACTAGACTGCTCTTCATAAACTCTGCTAACCTTACCATGACATCATATAAATTTAGTGAGCAGCAGCAAATTGGGGATATACATGTGAGGGGCACAGAGATAAAAATCAATCAATAAATAAATGAAATCAATTTTACTTTATAAATTGTTTTAGACATTACATACAGGAAGAAAATAGGGATGAAGACTATAGAGTGAGAGCCGGGGTTTGAGTGTCATATTATCTCAAACAGTGACAAAGGTTTCTGTTGGACTGAAAAAGGTGACAGGCCTTTAGGTGAAGTGAGGTGTTATTTATAATTCCTTCTGTTTTATAACACTAGTTTATCAAGTTTCAAGGTGAAGCCTCAGCTGACTGATTCCTGTTTGCTTTGCTGAAGTAACATTACTGTTAACACTGTTGAGACTTGCTTTTGGTTGGCATGCATCTGTCTCTGCTGATATAAGACCAGTCATCATCACAGTCATGCCCCTAAAGCCTGAAAAGAGCTGCAGATTTTCAAATCAATCACCATAGATTTAGGAGGCAAGTAAAACTATGAAAAAATACAGTTACAGAGAACTGGGAAACATTTAAATAAAGGATAAATACACTGCATGAAATGTTCCCATATCTCACTTAACGAAGCTTTAAATCCAATCATCTGATAAGAAACATTTATTGAAACTTTCCTAAATCAAGCAAAGAATAACCCTACATGCTTCCCAATTTCTAATCCAGCCTTCTGTAGCATTTTCTTAAATAAAATAAAAAGTATCACAACAATAAAAGTATCCCAGTGTGCTGCTTCTAAACAAAGACACTGCCATTGTGTTGCTGTTGAACACTCAACCAGCAGCCCTGAAACAACCTTTTCTCTCACACCAACCTCACATGATTTATGCTCCTGTTAGGATGATCCAAATTAAAAGTGCAGAAGGGAACGAGAGAGTGAGATGGAACAGGAAAGAAATCACTGTAGGGCTTGAGAAAGTAAGGCAATAACAACAGCGCTTCCCTTTCAGTGGTGCCTCATAAATCTCTCTCTGCTCCAGCTGTGCTGTGTTAGGAGCCACAGGTAACTCCAAACTCGGTCCTATCTCACCACCAATCTCATTCCACTCATCTGGCTTGCTTTCCTCCGTTTCTGTTATCTTGACTTTTTCCAACTATCTCTCTTTTTTTCTAACAGTTTGACCATTTCTCAGTTCTTGCACAAAAGTGTGTTCACACTATCACTGTGACTAAGTTACCGGTCGCTGCAGATGGCCCCGCCCCTCCCTGAGCCTGGTTCTGCTGGAGGTTTCTTCCTGTTAAAAGGGAGTTTTTCCTTCCCACTGTTGCCAGAGTGCTTGCTAATAGGGGGTCATATGATTGTTGGGTTTTTAAGTGTTCATGTTTGGTGAGCTGTGAATTTAGCATTATCTGTGATATTGTTAGGGACTGTATTCTTTGAAATGTTCTACACGCACTTGTAAATGACAAGTGAAAGAAAATATTGCAAAGTAAGTTAACTATAGACTATATGACAATTAAAACTCTGGAACTCTGGTCTGTCCTGAAAGAACTGAATCATTCAGCATGGCTTACTGAGACTGCTTTCTGGGTCACAGGCAGGAGGATGGAGGAGTAGAAACAAATGAAGCTGACATTTTTATAGGATCAGCAATTTTCTTTCTTTAGTCTGATGTTCTTTATTATTCACCACATAAAACGTTACATCAAGTAGGCCCACAAAACACTGTTAAAGCTAGGGTAGGTATAAGTCCTAAGCCCAAAGCTCTTCTCCACTCTTACTTTGAAACACCAAATAAAATAAGCCTGTGCATGTGTCACAGGTTTGATTCAGAGGTGAGTGGGAGTTTGTCATTGTTTGTTTTTTTTACCATGGTGGAGTCTTAAGTAAGAAAACATTTTTCATAAATGGATTGGTTCTTATATAGTGGTTTTCTACTCTACTGGAGCACTCAAAGCACTTCCCATTCATACAAACAAGCTTTTTTCTATGCTTACTATCTAACATTTACACACATTTGTACTCTGATTGATGCATTGGAGAGTAACATGGCCTGGCCTGTATTTATATAGCGCTTTTCTAGTCCCTAAGGACCCCAACCAGTCATCCACACACTGGTGATGGCAGCTACGTTGTAGCCACAGCCACCCTGGGGCGCACTGACAGAGGCGAGGCTGCCGGACACTGGCGCCACCGAGCCCTCTGACCACCACCAGTAGGCAACGGTGGACACAACGAACGAGACTGTCCGAGCCGGGGCTCGAACCGGCAACCTTCCGATTACAAGGTGAACTCCCAACTCTTGAGCCACGATCACACCGTGGGGTTAGTATCTTGCCCAAAGATATTTGGCACGCAGACTAAAGCAGCTGGGGATCAAACTGCCAACTTTCTGATGACCTGCTGTATGTTTGACCATAATTAGCTACCCTGAACAATTCGGAACAAACGAATGAACAACAGTGTTTTCACACTTAGTGTAAATTACTGAGAGAGGTGTAACAAAAAGCTGATGTGTTGTTTGCTAGATTGAACTTTCAGTATACTTGTCGGGCAAAAACAAAATCCATGTTGCTACAAATTTTGGGGGGACAGGGTTTTGTATGATAAGGGATGGGAATTGATTCCATTATCGATATCGCTTATTCGTTTAATTCTCTATTGATTGTCATTGCGAAACCAATGAGAGCTATTGGCTCTGCTTTGATAATCAAACACCAAATGAGTCAAATGAAGAACACCTCATTTCAATTATCTGGATGGGTGAGGCCATAGGTTTTGCAAAACTGTGTATTTGGATTGTGAAGTGAGCCATTTAAGTACATAATAGTGGGAGTAAATAAAATAATCATCCAAGCAATCAGATCACCTGAAATCAGTGTCATGGTGCTGGGTCGCTGACCCAGTGTTTTGTGTTTGGCATTATGTTTATTATTATTAGCTCATCTGATGTTTAATTTCTTCATGGTTATCTTTATTAGTATGTAGGTTTCATTCTCAGGGTTTCCAGTTCTGGGTTTATTTCCTGTGTCGTTCTCCTGGTGCTTTGTTCGTGTCCCTGACTTTGTCTTTAAAGGTCTGTGTCTGTTATCGCTGTGTCAGCTTGTGTCTTCCTGTCGTCTTGTGAATTAGGATCAGCTGTGCTTCCCTCCTGTGTGTCATTACCTGATTACCTTGTGTGTGCGTATATAGTTGGTGTCGGTCTGTCTGTGTAACTCTGTGTATTTCCGTGTCTCTTTTCCCGACATTCTCCGTGCCGTTTTCCTGTGTTTGTATGATTTCAGGTTTGTTCTCTAGTTTTCCTCAGTTTAGGTTATCGCTTAATTTTGTCCTCACTTCTGTTCATTGTCACTCACTGTAAATAAACTCACTCGCATCACCGCCGTTGTCTGATACTTTGGTCCTCCTTCACAACACCACACGACTGCTGCCCCAGCCGTGACACAGAGTTGGTTTCTACTTTCCCCTTTTTTAATATTGGTTATAATCTTATTGTAGACTGATGAACACTTACGTCTTTAAGAATCCTTTTATAGATTTTATCCTTTCCCAGATTTGTGGAAGTTGTTGTGATAGAGGCACAGTTTACATGGTCATGGAAAGAAAAGACTTTGCCAGTACCCAGTAACTTCAACCTTATCTCCAAGCAGAAGACTGAACTTCTTTTCGTTAGCTCACTTCCTGCTTGCTCTTTCCAACAGTAAATAACTGATTACTTAATGTGTTGAACAAGTAGAGACAAATTCCAACTTTTTATTCATTTTTTAGTCAAATTCCCTATCACAGCTTTCTTTATCTCCCCACAGCAGTTCATCCTCAGACTCACCCTGAAGTTGGAATGGGCTCTGTTGTTGGTGAACTGGCCCATAGGTGTGTGCTCTGTATATCCAGGGGAGTATGACCCATTTGAGGGGCCTGTCGCATTATGGTGGAAAATGAACCAGAAGCCTGTTTCCTGAGGGTTTACACACAAATAGACATGTAGTTACAAACAGAGCTGTTAGGATAAAATGTTTTAGTTTACAGTAACTACTTTATCTGTAAAACAAAAACTATCTGTATTTCTGTTCATACACAAACATGTGCAGACTCCTATACATAAACATAACCACAGAATCAGTTTTGCACTTTGCATGTCAGCCTCTGTTTTGCTATTGTTCTTTACAAGTGTGTAAATGAGAAAAGTTCTTATACTGGTGAGGATAATTGACACTTCCTCCCAATGGATCCTGGTGAAATCCTCAAAGTAAGATCATAATTGGCACTCTATCATAGTGAAAGTATGGCAGGGCGTCTGTTGTCTGCTTGTTCCAGACGGTGATAGAAGTATACAGCCATTAATCTGACCTGGCAATGTGGTAATGAGAAAGAGCTCCACCTGGAGAAACAGGGGATATAGGAGGGGTGGGGAAGGGTTGAGAGATGAGAAAGTGACAACTCACCTCCGAGCCTGCAGCCGCACAGTTGATGAGGTTGTTATTAGGGTTGGCAATCCAGAATGTGGAAGTTGCACTATAGAAGAAGATTGTTGTAAAAGAAAAAAAATGTTGGATTTCACATAAATAGTTTAAATCAGTAATGCAGAGGAGAAGAAGGAGAGAAAATAGCTTCTAAATTGTCAGAGTGCTGTATGTGCAAAAATGGACATAATTTACGTCTATGTCTGGATCTGAAATCAGTCCTGCAGGGTGCTAGAACAAGAAGGAAACTCTACACGAGTAAGGACGTATGTTCTGTTCCCAAAATGAGGGAAACTGTCCAAATGTCACTACAGTACACATTTTCTAATGAACTTGGAAAGAAAAGCGTCTGGACTTCTTTAAGTTGCTTGAAGACGTTTCACCTCTCATCCGAGAAGCTTCTTCAGATCGAAGGTCAAATGGTGGAGTGGTTGGGGTTCCCATTTGCCTGTGGGATCCCTAGGTACTTCTAGCTGTGCTCGATGTCTGCAATGTTGCCTTCTGGTAGTTGGATGTGCTCAATTCTGTACTACCCTCCTTCCCTTTGTTACCATCTGACTACACTTCTTCGATCTGAACAACATTCCGATGTCCTTGCTGTAGATCCTGGTGGTGTGGATCCGTGAATCGATGTATCGTTCATGCCTGACATACAACTTGATATCATACATGTGCTTCATTAGTGCTCCATTCTGTAGTCAGTATCTGCAGCCAGTCTTGTCAGTGATCTCACTGAGGGGGTTCAGGCCTATGCATAATAGTAGTGGGGGCAGAGGACTTCCTTGGTAGATCCCGCATTTGATGGTGACTTGTGCTATGGGCTTGAAGTTGGCCTCTAGTGTTGTCTGCCCTATGCACACTGAGTTCCTGAAGAAGGCTCTCAGGGTCCTGTTGATCTTGTATAGTTCTAGGCATTCCAGGATCTAGGTGTGGGGCAAGTTATGAGTCCAGACAGTGCACAGTCTGGTGGGCCTGGTCTTACAGTCTTAGATGACTGTTCTGTCTACCAGTAGCTGGTGTTTTGCTCCTATGGTATTCATACTAATTCCTGTTCAGGGACATTTCAGTGGTCTGCTCTAAGGTCCACCAGCCACTGAGCATTGGCGTTATGTGTTGCATCCTTCTGCCATATGCTCTTCCTGTTGTAGGCTTGAGATGGAGTTAGCCTAGCCTTGGTGGTGCTGTTCCACTAAGAGTAGACCTTGGATGGTTCTGTCGAGAACAGCTGATTTATTCTCCTGTCCTCTATTTCTCTCGCTCATTGTTAGTATGGTGGGTCCTAGGGACCCTTACTGGATGCAGATGCCCCAGTTGGGATTCGAACCCACAACTCTCATAAGATGGAAATGGCTCCAGAACAGCATCAGCATGAAGTAGGTGAAGGAGGAATAATAGATGCATTAAACATACATTACATTTACAGGGTTCTCCTTTTGTCCAGTAGTTCATTATCCGTGCTCTACCTTTCCACCAAGTTTCATGGTGTACAAATTGTACTGATCACAGACCTCCACCTCTGCTTTTGCCTTTTGCAGAAGAACAGAGTGTGTTTGCTTTCTTTCACAGTTCTCAACTTGACCTATCTGTTAACATCTCCTCTCCATTATGCAGCCTTAACAATGATTTACGCTTGTCAACTCATTACCCCCTGCTGCAGCTCAATTGAGGTGAGAACGATATTAGCTCAATGTAATCAACGTCTCAACCAGTCCCAATCAAGGCTTAGCCCCCCTCCAGCCTGCTTGATGTGATTTCTGTCACAAGTGATGGGAGGGAGGAAGGTCTGAGAGCTGAGCTAAAAGTCACCATGCTCAATTGTGTGACAATGATGTGACTTGCACAGCTCTATTATGGGAATTTGTAGTTAGTCTTAAAATCTTAAAAGGATGAATACAACAACAGTGCAATGCAAAAGAATCATTTACATAAGAAGTCTGCAAAAAACCCAAAACACTTTTACTGTAGGCATGGTAACATGATTCAAGGGAGCGCAAACTATATTCTTCAACCACGTTAGCTTCTATCAAGGGAAATCATGTCCAGGTTTAATGGCAAAACTGGGATTTTTTTCAAATTATTATGGTTATAATTAATAACACACATTGACAGTGCATTAATAACATCACCAAATTACTGAAAAACATTATCACTTCCCACTAGTGCTGGTGCTTATTTTACCATAGAGCAGAGTTAAGAAGAAAGTCACCTCAGTCACGCTGAAAATAGTAGTAAACAAATGAATGAGATATTAAAGTGTGCATTTAGTGGAGCACTCTATTGGCTCAGGCAGACCTAAAGTTACTTTAACAGGACACCAAACCAACTTTCTAGCATGTCATCATGTTCCTGACTTGGTGCAAAGTAACCACTTTCTCAATGAGTGTGAATTTCAGCCTTATCCACAAACATTAGTGGAGCTACTTTTCTTCAAACTCTATGTTGAAGCTATTCTAAACAAAAGGAAAGAGTAAATATATCTGCAGGAGAAAAAGTGAAGCATAGAAAGACCATGACCATAAAATGAGGAAACACTACATGTGAGAACGGACAAAAGTTACTAACATGCAATAGTGGCTTTACTATTCAGTCGTGTCAGCTCTATGGATATCCACTGGAACCATCTGAAAGCCCACAACACTGGCTGTTACCCAGTGACTGAGTCATCACACAATAGTAGCTTATTCATCAGCTTGCACACTCCTGTTTCTGTCTAATAGCCCCACTATAATATATGTTTATCTTTTTATTGTAGAATTAAGCTTTCAGTTCGGGGTTTCATTTTTGGCCACACTCTTACTTCAAAGAGGGAAGTGGATTTCAACTCACCTCTGTCAAGACTGTAAGTGACTCACTGCCTGTCAGTGCATTGTTGAACAATATCTTACTACTTGCAAAGAATGTTTTGTTAAGTTTTATATGCAATATATACACAAGTTGTTTTTTAAAATAATTTACCCATTAATCATACATCAAATAACTGAAGTATAAACAAAATGCAATTTTTAAATAGCGACGTAACAAAGGGAAAAATCCAAACCTACCCCTCTATAAAAACCAATTATTCCCTCAACCTAATAACTTATTGTGCCATCGTTATCGTTGAAATAATCAGGCAGTTTCAATAACTGGCAATGAGTCTTTCACTTCACTTATATGCAGAATTGCTCCAACTGAAAGGGTTTTTCAGCATGAATGGCCTCTTTAAAGCCACGTCAAAGCATCTCAGTATTTACATGGCAGGACTGTTAAATATGAATATCAACAGAAGATGACAAGATAAGACAGAAAGGCAAAAGACACATGCAAGACTCGACGTATATCTAATAACTCAGATCATTTTTTTGTGTTGTTACTTTCTTGAATTTCTTGAAATTCAGCATTTGCACCGTGTTAAGGTTGCTGCCTGTTTTATCCTTAACTATTAACTGATGAAGGTCTCGTATCAAAACTAAGCAAATAAAAATAGTCACTGTGTGGGAGTCAGCAGTAGAACACTGAAATATATCCATACAATGTAGAGGTAGAAATAAACACCTTAGTAGAAAAATGTAATTGCTTTTCATTCACTCATGTGTGTTGATGCTAAAACAGGTCTGCTGGGAATTAAAAAATCAAAAAACCAAAAAAGGAAGCTTGAAGCATCTTCACTGATGCTTATATAACCAAGTGCCATGTCTTACTGTTTAATCTGAAGGGCATGATTTGGATGAATGATTTTGCCCGATGCATACTCACACTCATGCACATAAAAACACACATGCTCAAAAACAGTGAAAGCACTTGAGCCCTAAATGACTGTTTTAAGTAACTGTTTTCATCCCCGTCATGCAGAGACAGTGTGGTGAGATAGAAAGTCATGTGACCTGGACTAAACTGCTATGTATTCTGAGTGGGTCTACCTTACAATATAAAGCACCTTGTTGTGATTTGGCACTGTATAAATACAATTGCGTTGAATTGATGATGAACAGAGTCTACATTCAAAAACCGTAATGTCTCTGTTTTGTTCATAATGGAAATGAAGTGATGTGAAGACATGCTGCTTGCATTTTTATAGTCCAACATCTGGTCATAATTTTACTAAAATACCTAATAATGGATGGATGGATAGCTGCTACTTAATATTTATCATCTCTGGAGGTTTATGCATCATTGTTTGACACACACAAACCAGCTCAGCACTGTGGCACCAGCACAGTTGTTACCTGTAAATGTGGTATCACATCTAAAGTGCTTTACAAAATAAGTGATTCTGGATTCTCCAGTGCAGCAGTGGAGCATCTGTCCTCGTTTTTGTACAAACACGTCACATCTAACAATGAGCCCCTTGGACTGCTCTTCAGTTTTAGTTTCAGTTGGTTCAGTCGTTACTCAGCCAACACAAGATGCAGCTAGTAACTGCAACCAACCAACCAACCAAATGAATTACATCACAAGATGGTGGCACACTTGTTAAAAAACTAAATACTGAAACTTCTTTTTAGAACAGGTGTCATGAACAATGACCTTTTAAAAAAAGAAGACAGTGTAGGCACTGTAAGTAGACAGTTACAACTAAACAAGAGAGTCTAAAAAATCTATTTAAAACATGTCGTTTATGTGCAATCAAACTTTCTTTGTGTACCTGCAATCTTGACGTGGATTGGGCACGTATCCTGGATATGCTCCATCAGTGATGTCACGACACATTTTGCTATCTCTGTCTGAAGGCAGCAGGGTCCCTGCTCGAACCATCAGACCCAAACAGTGCTCAAATGTATTCCTTTCTTCTGGACCATCCTCCGTGAAGAAACAGTGGCCTAGTGTGTCATATCCCACCACATCCTTTACCTGGGAGGCAACACAGTACATTACTGATTGTAGAGTAGGTCACCATAGTGCAT
This sequence comes from Haplochromis burtoni, assembly GCF_018398535.1. Taxonomy (NCBI): domain Eukaryota; kingdom Metazoa; phylum Chordata; class Actinopteri; order Cichliformes; family Cichlidae; genus Haplochromis; species Haplochromis burtoni. The sequence continues at coordinate 141,444 of NW_024582910.1, forward strand.
GGGGTCCATTTCAAATCTAACTGTAGAAAAAAATGTTTATAACAAAAGTGTGAACTTTCTAAAGTGTAATTGCTCATCAGAAGCTCCATTATTTATCAAATGCGTTTCTTTTGTGGCTTAGGAAGCAAATTCTTGCACCAAATTTAACCCAACTTCAGCTTTGAATTCTAGTCAACAAAAATGGTTTAGTGCAGTGGTTCCCAAACTTTTTCATGTTTACGTGAGATGAGTTGCAGAATGATGACAAAATACTGTTAATCTGACTGTCTGCAGGTTTTACACGCAGTTGCTGTCCCTCCACTTACAAAGGCAGAGGCGTCACGGTGTAATAATGTTCAACATTGCCTGCCTGATGTTATTTGTATCTCACTGTAACTTTACTGTATAAAGAGCTCACATCTCCAACATGTCAGGAGTAGTTAGTCATTATGAGAAGTGTTTGTGAACTAAAAATCAAGAATGTGGGATCCTGTTTGTCCGTGATTTAAACAGCAGCGCTGCTCCCGATGCAGGGAAAACCAACCCTGCAGGGAGACCTACCTCAGCACCTGTGCAGCTGAAGCCAAAGGGCAGATTTGCTTCACCAGATTTTCTAGTCTTTGTCTTAGAATGAAGTTGGTTTGGAAACATATTCAGCGACGCTTCATCTCCTGCTTTGCGTTTGGGCGGGCGCCTCGTCAAAAAACCTGTCCATGATGCTAGCAGTGTCCAAGCGTTCTTTTATTTTTTTCCCCCCTTTTTATACCGAGCCCCCCCTGCAATGGCTCTGCGGCCCCCTAGTGGGGCGGGCCCCACACTTTGGGAAGCTCCGGTTTAGCGGATAAATGCAAACTGATAAGTGGATGAAGTTAGGTTGAATTTGTGCTTGTTATTCGCTTTCCCTTTTCAGCCAAATTTAGGATACATCAGTTTAAAGTCTGTGAAAGGCTGAACAAATGTAGCCAGACAGAAACACGCATGGGCAGCCAGTGCAGGACAGAGTAGCACTAATGCTACACAAGCGACAGCAGGGAATCTTGGAATATGATGACCAAAGAAGCAACAGTCGTGCACTTGTCTTTAATAGCTTGAATCCCCCTATTATCCATGTCACACAGTGCCCAATCTCCTGCGTTTTAATTCATACATTTCATATATTTGTAGATGTATATTTCATATACATCTTCATACAAACTGTTTCTTTAAGAGATTTAAAATTATATACCTGTCACTATAATAATGATTTTATGAGACATTACTGGAGACTAAAAAGAATATAAAACCCTTTAAATGAGGTCATCGTATCTGCCTTAGTAAGAGTCACCAACACCAATAAGTACGGCGCTATACGAATACAAAAACACTCTCCCTAACATTACCAGGTTGCTTCTGAGCCAGTGAAGGTTAAGAGCTGCAATAATGACTCTTAACAATAAATTACACATTTTTATGTATGCGTTCTTATATATGCATTAATACATACAAAAAATACAGAAATAAATTATACAACTTCCTAACTGACCATCAGTCCATTGGAGCCGTGGATAGTGACGCAGCGGGAGAAAGAGTGGTGAATGGATAAATCGCTGACAGACGTTGGAGGGTCATAGCCTCCCCTCTCATCCACATCTCCATTCATGTGAAAATGGACAGGATAGTGTCCCATGGTCTGCTGGCCCATGTGCTGCAGCTCCATCCCAGATATGTGGACTGCCCTAAAACCATGCTCCACCTGGTGATGACAGTGGACACATTTCAGTCAGAGAGCTCCAGTTACAAGCAAAAAAACAAAAGTACATGAAAAGCAGGACTAGCAACACTAGTGTCAGATTTAGATTTTTAAATCATTATTTTATGTTTTTTTATTCTAATGTTCAATTTCTTTGTTTTGCACATAGACTGTAAATAAAAGATGGACGTAGCTGCCAGTGTTGGGTGTAATTTATTTCTTTGTACTTTTTTACTGTGATCACATGACATTGTTGATTAACGCAATAATGGGACTTCAGTTTGTTCATGTGAATCAGGGCTCTTAAACTTGCGGCCCAGGGGCCACTTGCATTAACATATTAATGTTGAGAAATATAGTGCAATTTGTCCCTTGAAGTGACTTTTTTGTTGTTTGTTGTTGAGTGTAATGTTAGGATAAGTTCTTTAAAAAGCAAAAAATGATTTAGCATGACGGCGATATGAGCAGAGCGCACAAACATGTTGAGGCTGAGTTCAGTGAGCGAGTCAAAAACTAAAGTGAACACTTAGGTCTTCATTTTCATTTTGTTAAATACAAACAAAACGATAGCAGAAGTGCTGCCACGTGTCTGGCCACAAAGAGAGGACCGATGTGTTTATGTGGTAGTTCAATGTAAGGCTTCAGTTAAGAGTGAGGGAAAAAATGTTCACGTTTGCGGTTTTGTCTTGTTATACAATATTTGAAATTTAAAAAAACAAACAAAATGCTACATTTTAGGAAATATTTCTCAGTGTTTTCATGTTAGTTTTTTGCATTACTTGAACACTACAGTGGCTCTCACATGAGATGACAGTGGCAGCAGGGGCCCACAGCTCATTTTAGTTTGAGACCTCTGATGGAGAGTCCTCGTCACACACTAAGCTCACTAAGTGAGCACGGCTACAATCAGCTGATTTCCGTGCATGTGTGGGAGGTAGAAAGTGGTACAGAGATGCAGATTTTGAGTAGCGGGTATAGACATGACTTTTTTTCAAGTGCAGAGAAGGACAAGAGTGAGACGGTAAAGTGGGAGATACTGAATTACTTTTAAAAGTAACGAGTGATGTGTAATACGTGACTCTTCCTGAGTAATGACCCCAACACTTGTAATCACTATTACAACAGCCATTGTTCAGTGAAAACTTTAAATCAATGTAACAAAACTGGAACAAGACAAATCCCCGACTCCCGCGTTGAAATACGCATGTCTGCAAGCATCTTCACAGCCTGGTAGATAACAAAACACAAACAAACAAACCACAAGTCGACACCATGCATCGTTTTCTTCCAGGTAACATGTTTGTATTAATTAGTCACACTTTTGGATCCTGATAAGTCCTGAAATTTGGCAGGTTGACATCAGTGTCTGCTAGGCCTCACCTCTGCTAATTCGAGTCACCACATTTGTTTCCACTTCACTGAAGTATTTTTAAAGGAGTTATATGATCAATGACATAACTTGCTATTAAAGCAGCAACAATACTACTACGAGAGAGGAACAGAACAGGACGTTAAAATAATGAAAACACTGAAATTTGGACAAATAAAAGACGAAGTTACAGACAGGTATGGGTTGATGTGGAGAACGAAGCAGGATGGCAGATGCCAGGAGACTCTGTGACGCCAAGCAGCTATGTCCCAAAAAACCCAGAGAATCCTGAGAACCAACACTTCTTGCAGTCACACTGGTTTTCATTACATCATAGTGTTTGTGAAAAGGCTAAAAAATGAAAGAAATATCACCCGGATCACAGTCAGCGACATTCAGCTTGCGACCAGCTAATAATTCTGGAGATGGGAGGTTTTCACACGACAGGACTTGTCCTGAGGCATTTAGTGTTTCTCACCCTCTGTGTGTGTGTGCTCATGTGTGTGTTATGCTATTTCATGCTCTACACACACCCATGCATGAGAAATATGTGACATGAGGCTGTGATGGAAATTTATAATGGAATATGATAGCTTGCCCTGGGGAAAGGGAGGTATTGAGGCAGCAGGAAGACAACCACACACTCCCCCCTCTCCTTCCTGCATCAGTGTCTCTGTTGCCTTTTTCTGATGATAGGGTGCACGAGGCTGACAGAAAGAAGGACGTTTCAGTGATGAACACATACAGAGGCCCGAGAGTCTTAATGAGCCTTAAACTAAATTAAGATTTTAGATGTTAATGTGGATTATTTGCTGTAGTGGTGCATTAACGTGCAGGAAGTCAGAAGAAACAAAAGACTAGCTTCAGTATAACAACGATGCTCAAAAATGTGTTTTTTAAAGGATCTTTTTAACTTATTGCCTTTAATATGCTCTAAACACACATTCCTACCAAAGCAGCAACATTTCTATTGTTTAAAATATTTTAAATGTATAATACATATTACACCTATAATGTGCAAAGCACTCTGGGTGCAATTCAGAGCTGCTATTTCTAATGACCCAGAGTTTTAGTGTAAAAACATACTTTGAGTGCCACCGAGCTGCATTTAGTTGTGATTTCTGGCAGAGAGAAAAAGTGTCGGCTGTGAAGGCTACGCAGAAAAAATGACAGAGCAGGAGCACGACTTTTGAAAAGTCAGCGTCCAAAAGAGCTGCTGCTGTGTCCTTTTCACTTTTCTCCCAATTTATTTGACGCATTTAAAAGAGCTCAAAAACAGTGCAGGTTACAAACAGTGACAATTACCAGATCCTGCACTTGTGTAGAAAATGATCATCACTGATTATCGCTGTGCGGTTCCTGAGCAGAGCTCATTAGTGAATAGACTGATTCTTCTGTAGGCTTTTCACAGTGCTTCATACAACATGCCTTTTTACAGCCACTTCTTCTATGCTTAAGCTCTTTCTAGCTACCATTCACACACATTCATGGATGCATCGGAGAGCAACTTGGGGTTAGTGTCTTGCCCAAGGATGTTTGGCATGCAGAATGGACCAGATGGGGATTGAACCACCAACCTTCTAATTCATAGATGACCTGCACTACCTTCTGCCCTTGGGAAGATGGATCTAGGATTAAGACTGGTTCTTAATTACGCAGAGCATGCTCTGATGCACCTGTAACATTTGCTTGAGTGCAGATGTTCAAACAGCTGGTGAGACGAGTCCTTTAGGATGCAGTGTACTTTCTGCAGGCAGTGTAATATGCACATGTCTTCAAGGGCAGGCAGCTGTGTGTTGTTTATCTTTTGTGAAGGTTTATGACTCTGCAGTGTTCTTATCTGCTGCAGAGTTGTTTCCATATCATGTCAGCATGTCATGAGTGAGGATGCTTTGAATGGTGCAGCAGTACAAAAACACCAGAAGGCTTTAAGCCACTCAGGGTGCACAGGAAGTGCAGACTGTTTTAGAGGGACACAGTGTCCATGTGAGGTCTTCTGTGATGTGTGTACCCAGAAACCTGAAACAAGAGACTCTCCACATTGTTGGTGTTCAGAGCCAGATTATTATGACTCTGAACATAGAAGATAAAATAACCTCTTGTCTGTATGCACACTCATCTCCATTAGATGATCCGTCCTGTGTTTTCTTTAAATGTAATGAAGCTGTTATGAGATGATCAACAGTCATATGTGTACTGAGAACAGAAAGGGCTCAAAAACAGTATGATGGAGCTCCTCCCCCAAGTAAGAGTTTGGAGGAGCAGTAGGGAACCTGAAATTCGTTCAGTGTTATCCAACTTAGTCTGGTCCAGGTACTCAGATGGATAAAGACACACGAGGTGTCACAATACAGTGTCCAGCAAATGTGTGCAAGTCAGTAATTATGGAGCACGATTCCATCTGTGAGCATGAAAGGACAAATATTCTTCCTCTGTGTCTCTGAGGAAGAGTACTGGACTTGTTGGTATACAGTCTGAGTAATGTCTTTTATGTTTTCAAATTCAAATTGGGACCCTATGTTCATCTAGCTGTAGGATCTACAGATGGGACCAAGGCTTGTCCAACCATCTGACAGTTTTTCAAATGTTGACAAAAGCTAATAAATCTGTTATCGTCAATGAAAAAATGTATTTTATTAAAGTTTGTGTTACTAAATAATCAGGTTTCCTTATAAAGTTCCAGAGTAAATGATGAAAAATGCTGCGATTGGCTAGAGTCCTGGTCAAACACACAGCTGTGGTGTTTGGTATGGTTTGTGGAGGTAGAGGTGGGACAGTATGGCTGAGCAGAAACACTTTAAAGCTGGGCAGCTGTAAAGCACTGGCCTGGGCGTGTGCACTAATCACTCCATCTCTGGGGTTACTGAGGCAAACATGCTTCACTGGTTCCAACGTACCTCAGTAACAGCGAACCGTCGGGTCACAGCCAGCACAGAAGGCAAAGACTTTGGAACAGATGTGGGCAGGCACACTCAGGTGCTGCCCTCTATGTGAAGTATCTGCTTCACACCCCAAAGCACCGGGATACATGGGATACACATACGTGGGATTGACCATCCAGTTCTTTACACCAGTGGGAACCTGAAATTCGCTAAAGCATGATACACGGTAAAAGAGTGTTTGGCAATCTGGTGGCTGATTTCCTATGGCGAGGAGTAGATCAGGCTGGATAGATCCCAGGCCTAAGTTAGGCAGTGGGTGGATGTGATGGCAGGGTATCGCCTGTGGATTGGTTGTAGGAGGGAATGGGACGGCAGAATGGCTGAGGGTGTGGCACACCTGGAGTGCATTTACTAATTTCTCTGTGTAGTAGCTATGAGGGCGCAGGACGAGGAGTTTTGGCAGAGCACGCGAGCAAGAATGCACCGAAGCTTGGCAGCTTTATACCGTTTTCCTGTGTATGTGTACAGTAATCACTCCCACTCTGTGGAGCTCTGCAGTTCCTGAGAAAAGTAGCTGTCATTGGTCTGGAATAAAACGTTTTTTGTTGCTTGAATCACAGGTCATAAACTTCTTTTTAACAGGTTTTTTTTCTACTCTTGGGTCCATATGATGTAAAATGTGGTCATATCCCTAACTTCACCTCAGACAGCTGAGGCAGAAGCCCTGCATATCTGCTTTTACAATCTTATAAAAGGATTATCATTATCATCATTAAGCAGATGGCAGAACACTATTCTATAGAATAGCCCAAGAACTAAAGTATGAAGCTGGGAATAAATGGCTACGACAGGTTCTCTTTAAAGGGATCGTTCTTCCTCCTTTTCAAGCCTGTTCACACGGTGTTGCCTATTCTGTAAACGACAGCTAACAGAAGAGTTTACCTTCAAATGTCCTCCGAAAGTGTCAAAGTTGAAGAACTTGCAGGCCTCATTGCCATAGCAGCTGGGCTCCATCTCACCACGAAGCAGGATATTACGACTCAGCAGGCCGACCTCGGCCCTCATGTCTACCCCATCCACCTCCTCTCCCATGTGGATAAACTTGGCTTTACCTGCATACACAGAAAACATGCACAGTAAAAAAGAACCGTTGGTGTGAAAACACACTGACCTACAACACATCAGCGTCAGAGACAAAGAAGACGAGTTCAACTCTGAGTCAACCACAGGAGCACTTCTTTACCTCTGCCTTACCCACACTCAGACTGAACTTATTAACATCCACGCTGCACCTGCTGATAACCTTGTTGGCCAGTGAGGACGACTTTCCTCAGCCTGCTGCAACCAAAAGGCAGCGTGCCCTTTTACTCCTTGAGCAGTTGCAAGGTTTAAGGGCCTATTTCTGTGGAAATGCAACTACTTCATCAATGTGGTATTTTCCTTTCTTTTAGTCTGACGTTGCCCATCGCTTTTTGATGCCCAGTGCAGATCCCATAACACAGACGCACAAAACAATTTGTGCAAACATCAAATGTAACAATTTAATGCAGGAGAATCAGGGAGTTGGAAAAGGGATAGAGCCAGTGCAATTCCAATCCATTACAGTATCAGTTTTTTCCTACAAAGCCACCAAAAGAAATCAATAGCATCATAATATCTACAGATGTAAAAAAGAAAGAAAGAAAGAAAGAAAGAAAGAAAGAAAGAAAGAAAGAAAGAAAGAAAGAAAGAAAGAAAGAAAGAAAGAAAGAAAGAAAGAAAGAAAAAGAAAGAAAGAAAGCATTAAATAAGAATCATCCTGAAGTTCACAGTGGTTTTTTTTGGAATTCAAAATAACAATAACAGCATCAACAAAGTGTTAAAACATTTAAAAAGACTAGAATGTAGAAAAACAGCAATTAGTTAATCCTGTGGCTGCAGTAGTTCTTATAAGTTAAAGGCAGGATAAAATAAAAGACCTTTTACAGTTAAGTCTTCCAACCACACAGGCACAAACCCAGGTGTTTGCTTTGATGGCCTCTCTCTCAATTTTGTTCAGCAACAAGGTTAAAAATGCTAAGTGGCCTGTATTCGTATAGCGCTTTACACTACATTCAGTCATTCACCCATTCACACACACTGGTGATGGCAGCTACATTGCAGCCACAGATACACTGACAGAGGCGAGGCTGGGCCCTCTGACCACCACCAGTAGGCAACGGGTGAAGTGTCTCGCCCACGGACACAACGACCGAGACTGTCAGAGCCGGGGCTCGAACCGGCAACCTTCTGATTACAAGATGAACTGCCAACTCTTGAGCCACGATCGCCCCAAAAAGACAGGTTACACCTTGACCAGTTCCCCAACATTCAAGAAGAAAATTCTCTGATTATGGCTTCGGGAATACCAGCACAAGTCACTACGCTGACTGATTCTTTGGGGGAAAAGGCAGGAGACCATTCTGCTTATCCAAGATGGACTCAGTCACTGTGCCATCATCTATGAGTTTGGGGCATTTTTGATCAATGCCACCATGATGGTGTTTTTGAGTCAAAATTTATTTGGAAGCCCATTTATGCTCTGACATGTAATCACTGTAATATTATTTGTCAGATACTTTCATGAAAAATGCTCCAAAGGTACCAACAGCAGGTACAAAACAACAACAAAGTGTTTCTGAATTCTACAATCGTTCTAAAACTCTGTAGCGAGCAAAAAACCCAAAGCGTCCCCCACACCTACAGTCACACTGGGCCTCATAGGCAAGCTACAGTATTATGTTTTTTGTAATTAAAATAAAGCCTTGGAAGGACCATTTATACCTCAGTAAAAAAGCAGTGAAGGAAAAGCAAAAATGATCCCATGAAAAGCAGTGAGAAGTAGAAAGGACAACAAGATCAGAGTAAGTGGAAGACGGCTCTTAGAAACGATAACAGTTCTCGTCCGCCCTCCTCCACATACATATCCTCAACAACACAAACGTGCTGATTAGAAAAACTGAAGCCAAGCCAGGAAAAAACTGTCAAAGAAATATTCAAGTGTGAAATCTGAGAGAGTGAGGATCATACACCCACACATGCTTAATCTCTTTTCTCCACCTACTCCCTCCACCAGAGCAGCCAGAGCTTAAAAAGTACAAAAGAACATTTTCCTTCTGATTTAAAGCATCAACAGCCCAGACTTAAAGGTTTTAGATCCCTGTTCTTTACAATGCAAACAAAAGAAGAGTTACTGAATGCTGCAATTTCTTCTGCATTACAAAGGGATGCGCTAAAGAGGTTTCACTTGTATTTGCTCAATAAAAAGCAATACATTGTTTTAAGTTGGTTACCTGCAGCAGTACCGTATACTTCTTTGCGATCCCTTTGACGCTGTTGACTCGCAGATAGCACTTTGCACACTTTAGCCTAGTGACTGGTGATTGATAGGGGTCACCGCCAGCAGCATTCAGTGACTACTCACAATTAATCGTTTGCAGTTAGGACAGTCAGGAACTGTTCCCCTGAAGGAAAACAAGCCTCTTACCCCACTGGGAGAAACCCCAGCGTACAGGTCAATCGCCCCATCTCTCACCGAGGCAATTCCATGCTGGTAAAAGTCCAGCCCTTCTCCAGGAGACTGGTTTTTGAGTCCAAGAGATCCACTGAAGTGAGCACAAGGTTAACTTGTATCGTTCAACATCAGACACCAACTGGGGCTCTTACGTCACCAGAGCGATGAGTTGTGAGGAAGTTGTAGATTTGACCTCTGACTGCACACTGCACCTGACTCCTACAACACCTCCTCCAGGTGATGAGCCAATGAGAGGGCTGCACCTCATAGACTTAGGCCTGTGAGCTCAGAACTGGCTCCATGGTGGGGCCCTGTTAATCTTGTCCTGGGCACTATAGTGTGGTCATGGACTCAACTGAAGCTACCAGGGGCAAAAGCCCCCTACAACATATCTCCTGGGATCACTGGGACACACAAACCACCATGACTCAAGGAGGCATAACCAATATGCCTGTTAGAACTGTCAAATGTTCAGATGATTGAAGTCATACTGATAAATAGCCTCAGGCTGTCTCGCTCTCTTTCTCATCTATCTCCCAGCTCTCTGCTGGGACAACAAAAACAACACTCTTCCTGTTTGTGTATAACCTCAAGGGTGGAGGACAAACTCGATTATCAGCGTGTGTTCAAAAATAGTGCTGCAAAGTGGCACGTGAGCAGGAATTAATGTAACAGATTATAGTCGTGCTGAGAGTGACAAGAGCTCTGAGGAAAAGCCTCGGGCTGGTAAAAGCAGGGCTTTCACTTAGCAAAATAACAAGTGATGTCAGAGACCTAAGGAAAAAAGAGAGCGCTACTAGGTCTGATATTTTCATGCAGCCATGCAGAAAAGAAATTCCAGCAGCTTCAGTGGAGACTTGAAAATAAATCTGTTAATACTGAAATGCAAACTTATCTTTTTGGTGTGTGAATTAGTGTCAGGAATTGACAGGTAGGAAAGAAGATGCCATGCCAGTTTTAGCTTCTGCAAGCACCAGGGGCTTTTCCGAGGGACAAACAGGAGGGCTGACAAAGCTGACCTGAAGAGCTATAGCATGTGAATGCAGCGAGACAGAAAGAAAAATAGTCTGGAAGTGAATGTTTTCATATCAGTATGCGTGATGGTATCCAAGTGTGTGTGTGCCAACATGAATGGGCTCAGTCAAGAACATACAGTCCTCCAGGATACAGGCTAAGACTTTTCCTTGGCCCTGAGTCAGACCAAACACCTTCCACCAACTCCCACACACTGCTATAGGCTGTCTCCACCTGGCCTCTATCACACTGCATATTTAGAAATACACATACATACATACCCACAGAGGATGTGTTACCATCCTTTCACTCGGCTTACATTCATTTCCTGATATCTTTTTCTAGCTCTAGTTCCCTAGTGATGAACTATCCTTACTCTGGCAAGTCTTGATTTAATGATTTAAGCAATATGGAACTGTCCTCTATAAGGGAGGCAAGTCCTCACAATGTGGCAAATACACAATTGTCATACATACAATAAAAAAACTAAACAATAAATAGCAACTTCAGTGCTTCAATAAAATGTCTTTACATGCTGTGGGTAAAAAACAGTTGATCTGTGCTTGCAGGTAAGTGAGCATCAGAGAAAGTGAAGCCTGTGTGACCAAATGGACATTTGTGCATTAGGTTAAAACTATTGTGATGTGCATCAGCGAGACAGGACATTTAATTGGTGAAGCAAACTTCTTTTGGCTAACGTTAGCCTGATGGATCACAGGCCAGCTAATGTATCTAGGCTGGCTACGTTGTCTATACGCTGCATGATGATCTTGTAACTTGGCTGGCCATCAGAAGATTCACAGTATATAACCACATAGAGTTATACCTAACATTTACATCATCCGAGTGACTTTGTGAAGAAGTCCAGATGAACAGAATTAGCTTTTTGGAATTTCCTTAATTTCCTTACATGTATCGAGACATTTTAACAGTAACAGTTAGTTGGCTAATCCTAGATTGACTGTTAGTGTTACTGCTACCAAATGCTAAAGTCTAATATGACTTCATGATAATAACTTACCTCTACAATAATCGTCAATATGGAGATAAATTAGCCAGCTAGCTGTAACTTAGCTACAGTGCAAGAATCTTATGTGCAAGTCAACATTATTGTTGCAAGTGAAGAACAATAGTGCAGGACAGACTCGTGCACATCTTATCATTTTCATTTTGTTTTTGTGGCCAGTGGAGGAAAAAATAGAAACAGAATGCTGACTGCAGCTTACCTAATGACTAGGTGTGACATGAATTATGCTAAATTATGGTTCAGTGGGAACAGTAAACTGGCTGTGCACTTGACAGTCTGAAAGCATTCGTTGCCAGCTCAGGGTGTGTAGTGTACAAACTGGTCTGAGGGTCACTCTTGCTTGTGCTGTTGTTGCGCCACCAGTTAAATGTGACAAGTGACAACAACGGTTCCTAAAAGCTTTATATTGTAAAGCAAACACATTAGAGCACCAACAATAATTATTAGTTGATAAAATGATGCCACAGGATCACACCTGCCATAATGCCATGTTGTTCTCAGACCACACCTGAATCAGTTGTGCTAAGTCACTTCAAAAGAAACACCTTCAAATGTTCAAAATGTTCACATTGCACACTCCGATTGCTTTTGCTTTGAGATAAACCTGCATTAATGCACACAGCAGACACAAAAGTGTGTGTGTATCTAAAGTGTGAAAGAAGCTGCCTCAGTGTGTTAAAGCTGACCAGACTGCCTTGCAGTTACAAGAAATTGATTGAGGGTCCCTCACCTTATCCTTCAGTGATAAGTTTCCACTGGGCTCAGCCTTTTTTCATTAGCTTAGCTTCTTTCTTGTGGCTACAGCTCTCACTTTTCACCTTGTGGTACATTTGGCAGCTTTTTAAGTCTTTTAGTGCCATAAAAGTGAACTTAGTAACTTAGCAACACACTTGTCTTGATGCATTCTCAATCAATCCAGGTAAGTAAATCTCCAAAGGTTGATTCTGTTCATCTGAAAACGCTACGTCCAGATGAACAGAATCAACCTTTGGAGAGTTAGCAACACACTTGGTTTTATTTTTCAATGTAGAATCAGTTCTGTCAAATAAAAAGAAGATGTGTGTTTATGACTAATGTTGAATGTTTACTTGGTACAAACCTCTTTCAGCCATTCACACAAACACATTTTTCTCAGCGTAGGTGCTTTCTATCGAGCATCCACACTCTGATAAACACATCAGGAGCACCTCAGCATCAGTGCCCAGGGATTCTCCTTTAACACATTACAGTTCCTGAATTCAGACATTTCAGGTGAATGTCTGAATTGTTCGAAGTACAACTTCCAGGCGGTTTCCCATCTAAATTACACAAAATGGGTTTAATTAATGATGCTTAATGCTGCAAATTTAAGATAGAAAGAGGCACCTATGTGCATGCATTATAGGAGTCTTCCAAAGTTTTTCTTTTCTGGAGAGATGTTTTGGATTATATGAGCCAATGGCTAAAGAATGATTTGCCCAGGTCATCAAGACTGCGCCTCCTTGGAAACAGTCTAAAAGTATGTAATGGGAGAACTGATGGTTGGTTTAGTGGTCACTGACTGTGACCATGGAAGAATCTGTGACTTCATATCCAAAGACAAAGTGGAAACATAACTTCATGTGAACCAGATAGTGTATACTGGATATCTGACAGATGAATATTACCCAGTAACTTAGCATTGGGTCAAATTTCCTTGCACTCTATGTCAGTGTCTTTAAACTGTCTTGTTATGTGTTAATGTTTTTATGTCTAATTCAATCAAATCTGAATGATTAAATTGTTTTTGTGTGAGTCTCAGTCTTAATCTTAGTGGGTCAATGGCCACTTACTAAGGGACAAGCCCCACTAGTTAAAATACCTGGGACTCTCAGCATTTGGTTTTAGAACTGAAAATGTCTCTTGGATGAGAGGTGAAAGATCTTCAGATAATTTAAAGAAGTTCAGCTGCCTTCTTACAAGCTCTTAAGATTAAATTTCATGTAGATGCTTCTAGAAGGATTTTTTAGATTCTGTGAGGGCAACAGTATAATCATAAAACGCCTTGGACACATACTCCATTAATACAGGCGTCTGTTCTAATACACTTTTAGTTAATCATTGAAAAATATTCAGTGTTCACCACTAAACTAATCTGACTCTGGATACAATCAAAGAATGGCATTCCAGTTTCTTCAGAGGTAATGACAGCTTACATTTTTAAATTAGTTTCACTCGTTTCAAGGCAGTGGGACTGTGGTTACTTCAAACATTCTGAAAGCAAGAACAGTACTAGTAACAGCTACAACTCTTTTTCAAAGACCTGTCTAGGACACTATGTGCCACAACTCTGAGTGAAAGCTGACATTTGACTGTGGTGCAGAATTACCAGCAGCATAAATTCCCGTCCTTGCAGCCTAGAACTGCAGCACACTGTCAGCTGCTGCACTCTTACCTCTGACCTTCAACTGGTTGGATGCGCAGGTCGGACAGGGCAACAGTGTAAACTCTTCAGCCTGGTGCATTGAGTAGTCTGTACTGGCCACCACCACCCGATCCCCAGGCCCCCAGCCCGCAGGGTGGTCAGCCAGCTCCAGGATGCTGCTGTTTGACATCGTGTCGATGGAAACAGAGGCCTGTGGACGAACTACAGGGTGAGATGGAAAGAGTTAGGCGAAAACATGCAGCAACGCTGACACACCCATAATGTTATGCAATAAATATAGTCCTCACAACAATTGTGTTAGCCAAGTTTGTCAATCATCACAGCAATCAGGAAAAAAGAGAAAACTTTCAGACAACTTGACCTCTGACCTCTAGCCTTGAGGTCGAGGTTACTGAGATTGATTCCTTATGGAGTTACCGCATTCAAAAGAATTTCATAGAACTTGAACTCTGACCTTCAGAATCAGCATACTTTATAAATCCCTGAGGAAATCATGTGGGTTACAGTTGCTCCAACGCAGTAACAGAAACAGACTATTTAGCAATACAATATGGTACAGATCTACAAATTTAAGAAATAACACAATATATACAAATCACTCAATAATAAATATCAAGGACTGACAGAGGGGATTATAGTATTGACGGGAATATTACTGAGTAGAAAAGCGTGTGTGCAGAAAGGGTGCAACTACTGCAGTGTTTACAGTGTGTTAGATGGAGGAGATGTGCAGGGGCCACGCGCAGGAATGATCTCCTGTGTTGTTCAGTGGTGATTTTTGGTCTCTCACTGAACAGTCGCTGAGATTAGAACTAAGCTGAGGTTTCTCGCAGATACACCTGTGGTATCAGTTTCAAAGTCCTGTGGTGCTCCGTTCTCGAGTTATCGCATTCACAAACCTTGGCATCCACACCGCCTCTGCCCGCTCAGCAGGATGATGACAAAACCCCATCGCCTTTAACTGCTAAAAACTGTATATGTGAAGGTGAAGCTGAGGCTCTTATGTAACTGCTTGAATTCTGAAATGCCTCAGAAATACTTCTACCACGACCAAGTTAATCATCATTCCCTGTCCTCACACTTTGACAATGAAGTGTTCTCACACTGGAGCTCTACAGCTGGGCTCCTGTTAGGAAAGGGATTGGTTATCAGAACCAATTAAAGATTTCACATTATATTGTCACCTGGCAATTAATTCACAATACATCTGAGGGGACATCAACGAGTAACACAATGCCATGAGCAGAGTAACAAATTACTCTCTACACAGAGTCAGGGCCTATTTCCTGATGAACAAACTAACTAGAGACTGCAGCGTGTTGTGCGCTCTGCTGAGAAGGTGATTGGCTGCAGACTCCCATCTCTGCAGGACCTGTACACCTCCAGGACATTGCGGCGTGCAGCTGGGATCTCAGCTGACCCTTCTCACCCTGGACACAGTCTGTTTGACCTGCTCCCCTCAGGCAGGAGGCTCCGGTCCATTCGCACCAGAACCTCTCGCCATAAGAACAGTTTCTTCCCCTCATGTTGGACTCATGAACATTAACCGTATGACTGTTCCCACCACTAACATGTATATATCTATCTGCTTAGCACTTTTAAATTAAATTTTATGTTTATTTAAGTGTTTGTTTAACAGTATTTTTCGCACTAAGTACCGAAGCAATTTCCTAATGTTGTAAACCTGCTCAACATTTGGCAATAAAACTCTTTCTGATTCTGACACTTATGGTCACACATGGACCCTGTATAGACACCTTATAAATGTCCCTGAAGGCTGATGATATGGTTTTACAGACAAGGCCAAACTGATGGTAGAAAGTGTAAATTCAGCAGTAATCTTTTGTCAAATAACTTAAAATGTTGATGGAAGTGAGGCTGTGGTAAGAAGGACCCGGCACTCGGGAGAACAGTGTTTTGATTCACACGCAGCTTTTCCGCTGCCCTCTTCACACACACCGCACAGCTCTCTCCACCAGGACCCGGCTGCTACCTAAACAGGGAAGGAGTGGTTGGTGTGATGGCTGACAGCTGTGCCAGTCGGCCTCCTCTGGCACTGCCCCCATGAACATACTGCTCCACCCCTTCCCTGCAGCTGAGCCACAAACCACACGCCGCCACTGGCACACCAGATATGATGGAAGAAGTGACGGAGGTCAAAAATGCTTTTTGCAGCAGGCTGTAAACATGCCTTTCACTGGTGTAAGTTTGGGCATTTTGAAATAGGAGTCTGTGAGGACTAAAACACTTTCTGAACTGCAGACTTTGGACGTTCTGTGTTAGCTTTTCCCGCCCTGCACTTCCCTGCTTGTAATGGGTGAATGGTAAATGGACTGGTTCTAATATTGTGATTTTTAGCTGAGAAACAACTGAGTCTTTAAAGTTATGAAAGCACTTATTAACCAGAACAAATCTTTTCCTGAGATCACATCCTCAGCTCAGAGAAAAGCCAAGCAGACGCTTTCGTAGAATGACAGCTAGCCTACAACTGTAGTTTAATGCGTTGTGGGAGCGTGTTTGCGGGGTAAATCACAGAGTGTATAGAGTGCTTGTAGCCACTGTCAACCTTGACAAAAGACAACACTCGAAAGCCCATCTCTATATAACAAAAATATAGGGACAAGTCCAGACAAAGGACTGTAAATCTCTGCACAGATGGAGCTCCATGCATTCCAGTCATAGCAGCCCGCCCCCACAGAACATGTTCTCTGAAGCACAACAAGTTTTGTATGTCTATATAGACTCAGTTGCCACTGTATTCAGCTGCTCATTAACACAAAGATGTGATGAGCCAATCACACGACTGCAACTCAATGTGACATGTAGACGTGGTCAGCAGCCCCGTTGAAGTTCAAATAGACCATCAGACTGGGGATGAAAGGTGATGATGACTTTAAATGTGGCTTGTTTGTTGGTGCCAGATGGGCTGGCCTGAGTATTTCAGAATCTGTTGATCTGCTGGGATTTTCCTGCACAGCGAGTTCACTTGTTGATAAAGAATGGTCTAAAACAATAAGAATATGCAGTTAGCCACAGTTGTTTTAGTGAAATGAGACATCGCAGAGGTCTGAGCGGAACGGCCAGAATGATTCGAGCTGTTAGCAACAGAACTTTAGCTCAAATGACCACTTGTTACAACCAAGGTATGCACAAGGGCTCTAAACATAATATGTTGATGTTCTCTTTACTGACCGCACTCGGTGCTACCCCTGTAAACAAAAAGGGGGAACCGGGGCTACAGCTTGCATGGGTAGCAAAATTGAACAACATAACATTGTGAGTTTAAATTTCTGTTGCCATATTCAGAAGGCATGCTCTGAACTTAGCATAATCCACATGAAAGCAGGCTTATTACAAATTCATAGAGCTGATGGTGGTGTAATGGTATAGGGAATATTTTCTTGGCACACTTTGGACCCCTTAGTACCAAGTGACCATCATCAGTGCCAAAGCCTACCTGGGTATTGTTTCTCACCCTCCCCTTACAACAACAGTATACCCATCTTCTGATTGCTGCTTCCAGAATGATGATGTGTCCTGTCACACAACTTAAATCACCTGAAACTGGTTTCTTGAACATAAACAATTTTAAACTGTATCTTTGTAGCTAGAAGTGTGTCACAAAAATATATAGTTTGTTCAAATCTATTTTGTTGAATCTACAAAAGATGCAAAGGCAATGTAGTCTGGCAGGAATAAAGTATTTCTATACCAACGACGTGATTCCAAAGAGCTATTACCCCAAAAAGTGGCATATCTCAGCCTGGTCTGCAGTGCATCCTTAAAATGAAGGAAAATGAAAAACAAAAGACAAAGCAGGCCGAAAACTACCTACAGATGATCAATACCTGAAATTCGTGTTCTTAAGAAATAAGAAAAGACCTGATGCAGGACCTGCGAGCTATGTCTGGACCATCAGTTTATCAAAGCCTCGTCAGAAATGATGTCAGTGGCTGTCAAGAAGCCATTCTTAAGGAAGGGAAACAGGGCAAAAATGCAGGGGTATGGTGTACTGTGAGAAGAAGTCTACGAGTGGAAAATATATACTCGTGCTACGCTTAAAGGTATAAACACAATATACACAGTCAAATGGTTATACCTAGTTTTCCACAGAGGAAGCGGACCCTGTAGTTGTGACACAGGCCATGAGTCTGGTCTTTGTTGAGACAGACAAAGCCATAGTCCTTGTGTTTCTTGTGGATCACATCTCCCGTCTGGTTGGATGGAATGCCGTCATGGGTTTCAGCCTGGACAGTGGAAACATGAGAGACACGTGGATAAAAAGTGCTATTTTTACATTTTGCGACACACTGTTGGTTTTATTCCAGCTGTCAACTGTCCTCAAGAGGACCGTCTCAAAATGTTGGGCAACATGCTTGCTCACAGCTTGAGAGAAAAAGACAGAGAAATGTCTGGTGACTTGGCAATAGGACATTTTCTTTTATTGGGTGGCTTCTAAACTTGTTTGTTTTCATAAACTACATCTGAAATTTGTCTGCTGGCTGGCTTATGTTATTGGCAAACAGCAGGAATTTCATAAGGCCTCCAGCATACAGGGCTAGTCCTCAGTGTTCCACGGCTTCCTAATCTGTCTAGACACAAAGACTTACTTGGGCAGAGTCCTACACACATTTTTGGAACTCTAACCTCATTCATTTTCAAACAGCTGTCACAGAAAGAATAGCATGCACCTTACTTAATTATTTTAGCCTACTGATAAGGTACTGGGGCCCAACAGCAATGCTGGGGAAAGTGGTGCAGCAGCATGGAACAACACAGCGGAAAGGCCAGCGTAGCACAAACTGCCAACTCTCCTTGTTTTCATATGCGGTTTCAGTTATTTAATGATAATCTATAAATTTATGTGGTAACCTTTTCTTGACCGTTTCAATTGCTGTAAATCCCTGCTTCTGATGAAACTTTTCAACAGGGGCAATAATAAAAGTGTGACCTCTTAAACTCAGCAAACTGTGCTGTGA
This sequence comes from Haplochromis burtoni, assembly GCF_018398535.1. Classification (NCBI taxonomy): domain Eukaryota; kingdom Metazoa; phylum Chordata; class Actinopteri; order Cichliformes; family Cichlidae; genus Haplochromis; species Haplochromis burtoni. The sequence continues at coordinate 160,359 of NW_024582910.1, forward strand.
CCACTAAAGCGAGAGGAAAGTATAGACATTTAGCCTCTTCACATACCTTCAGGATGTGTCAGATAATCCAAAACAAATTTGACCCAAATTACACAACATACTGGAAGAACACCACTTGGCTGCTAAAACTAGAGATCCTGCAGTTTTAGAATGAGAACGGCAAACTTAGGAAAACAGACTGTCACGGTTCTGGGTCATGTTGACCCAGCTTTCTGTTTTTCATGCTCTGGTGTTTTTCTAGATTATGATTTATGATTTGATTTATCAGTGATACTGTTTTGATTATGATTATTATTTAGTAGGCTTTGGTCAGTGTCAAGTCTGTCTCTCTCTGTCTAGTCCGTGTCTTAGTAAAGTGTGTTTTGTTTCCTGTTTTACTTTGAAGGTTCTTGTTCCTGTCTGATGTCAGTGTTCCGGCTTTGCTCTCCCTGTCTCGTTAGGTCTTATTTCTCCCAGCTGTGTCCCCCTTCTGTCTCTAATTCCTTGATGACTCCCTCAGTGTATTTAAGCCCAGTGTGTCTTTGTGTCAGCGTTGTGTCGTTAACGTCGGTTCACCCTCACTTGCTGTGTGTTGATTTCCAGTCCTCCTGCATCTCAGTTTAGAGTTTTGTTTGCTTTTGTGAGTTTTATTTTATGTTGAAGTTTTGTTCCAGCAATAAAGCTGCATTTTCAGTTGAAACCTCGTTTCCTAAGAGTCCTGCATTTTGGGTCCACCACTCCTGCCTGCCACACAGCCGACCATGACACAGACGTTGTCATTTTTTCCGTGAACCTGTTCAGAGGCACGCGGGCTCTCTAAATCTTCATCATTTAAAGCCCCTCATAAGAAAGAAAGCCAGAAAACCTAAAACAATTTTTTTTTTCAGTTCAGTTCAGCAAAGGAACAAAAGAGACATAAGGGAACTGGTAGTATGGTTGTTGGAATCAGCATGCCAGAACTGCAGGCCTGGCATCACATGGAAAGCTAACAGCTGGCTGTGACATGTCCCAGCAGTACACTCATGTTGCAGCCATGTTTGACTGAGGACAGATCTGTTCATCCAACTGGCCAAAGACAACTGCTCACAGGAGCAGCCTCAGCTGACCCCGGTGTAGTGACTCTTCACTGAGACACTTTTTACCTGACTTTAGCATTGCTAGAAGGTTTTTGGGCTATCCTCCAGGGGGCAATTTACTAGCATGGTTTTATTTTAGTCACAAAATCAGGCTTCATCTATTATTGAAATGAAACTTGCCATTGTATTTGAAAGGTTACAGTTTGTGGCACATCCAGTGAGGAGGTTGATTTCCTTTTGCAGTGTTTTAAGTGTAGCAGAGTTATTTTTATGTCTTACTTTGATCTAGTATTAGAGAAAGATTTTATTTTAAATTTCCCTTGTTTTATCCATAGAGTCCAAAGTTTTCTTTGGACAATAAAGACTTAAACCTTAAAAAGAAAACCCCTGGGCTTAGGGGGCTAATGATGTAGGTCAGAGTCAGAGAGACTTTATTTATCCCCAAGGGGAAATTAAGATAGATACCTAGACCGTACATGCAATACGCAAACATCACATTGGGGAGACGGGTCAGGCTAGGTCGACTGCACAAGCAGCGACCCGGAAAAAACAAGGAATGTCCATGTTCATAACATGGAAAAGTCACATGACATGCAGGTTAAGGATACATGTAAAGATCAGCAAGCAGCAGTATGGCTCCAGGCCACTACTACTACTACTAGATGTTTACTTTGAGAGTGCTGATGCAGAAGTGTAGAGAAGGTCAGAAGGAGTTAAAGCAGTTGCACTGTGTCTTGTGGATCGAGAGAAAGCATATGGTATTGTGCTCAGAGAGAAACTTTTGTACTGCATAAGTATGGAAGCCCGTTTCCGCCACTAAAAAAAAAAGGATCCATAACTCAAAATTTCGAGTCACTTTCTCGAAATTTCGAGTATTAACTCAAAATTTTGAGTTAATAACTCGAAATTTCGAGTTAGTGCTGCCAATCAGTAATCTATGTGAATGACGTCATTTCCTCGTTACCCGGAAGCTGAAGCCTCAGCTACAAATGCTACAGCTAAGCCGTCGTGAATGCACAGATTGCTGAGTGTTTTCAGCCTGGCTTCACAAATGATGAAATCCTTGTTATTAGCTGAATCACACGGTGTTACTATCAGCAAACGCACTCGCCAAAGCGCCAATTTGTTGGGATCCGTTTTTGAGTGCGCGTTCCTCTGCGCCATATGCTTCCAGGTAACAAGAAAGCGACCTCATTCACCTAGATTTTTGATTGGCAGAGCTAACTCGAAATTTTGAGAAAATTAACTCGAAATTTCGAGTTATGGATACTAGCTGTTTTGTTTTTATTTAGTGGCGGAAACAGGCTTCCATACATAAGGGAGTCAGAAGTATGTGAGGGTGGTGCAGGACAGTGAGACACTTTTAAGGCGTGCAAAAGGAGTGACAGATGACTTCAAGGTGAGGAGGGGATCATATCAGGAATCAGCTGTGATCCCCTTCCTGTTTGCAATACTGATGGAGAGGCTGACAGATGAGGTCAGGCTGGAGTCTCCGTAGGTTGCGGTGTTTGCAGATGATATTGTGATGTGTAATGAGACTAGGGAGCAAGTGGAGAGGTTGAGATATGCTGTAGGGAGAAGAGGAATGAAACTCAGCCAAAGCGAGACAGATACGTGCGTGTGAATGAGAGTGAGGTGTAACAGTGGAAAAGCAAGGGGTAAGAGGTAGCGAAGGTAGATGAGTTTAAATACATGCCATCCAAAAGGTGGAGTGGGTCGAGATGAGTGTCAGGGGTGATTTGTGACAGAGGGATAGCAGCAAGAGTGAAAGATGGTATCCTTGCTATGATGTCTGGTTTGGAGACAGTAGTACTGACAAAAAGACTGGAGGCTGAGCTGGTGGTGGCAGACTTGAATTTGCAAACAATTCCTTTGAGAGTGACCAGGATCAGCAAGATTAAAAGCAGCAGCTCAAATTGAGCGGTTTGGAGACAAAGTTAGAGACACGACTGTGATGGTTTGGACTTGTGCAGTGGGACAGTGGATATAATGGGCAAAGGACATTGATGATGGAGCTGCCAGGCAGCGAGAAAAGAGGAACACTTCCGAGAAGTTTAATCGATGTAGTGAAGGAGGAGATGAAGAGGGTCGGCATGACAGAGGAGAATGCCAGCGATTGGATAAGACAGAGGCAGATGATATGCTGTGGTGTCGCCTAAAGGGAGAAGCTAAAAGAAGATCAAGATATGGTACAAGATAATGTCAGGGTTACTGTAAATCATCTAAAGCGTAGTACAAGCTGACAGTGAACCTGTATATAAGCAGAATTACTTCTATTGAAGAAAATCGACCGTTCAGTGACAGATCTAAGCTTGTGACCTTGTAAACGTGAAAGAGGAAGATGGTTACAAAGAGATGCATAAAATGCCTTTTCAGTCAGTGATGATCTAGTATTATTGGTGAATTATATCAACAGCAAGCTGACTGTATAAACTGTATGAAGGTCGCACAGAGATTTCTACACTTCTTAGGGAATTCAGAAACTGCAGAATAGGACAGCACATTTCTTTGTTTCATTTTGTTTCCTGGGGCCAGCTCTTTGCTCCGATTTTAGAGCCATGAGCAATGCAATTAAAGACCATCCCTAGTTCAAACTAAAAGGCTAAACTAATCACAAACTATTACCAGACAACTAAATAAAAGCTGCGTTGTGATAGCTCAGCCTCCTGTTTGTTTTATGGTTTTATGGTGATTTACACCACTCACCACTATGATAACAGCACTGATTCCTCTCAAGGATTCCTCAACAATTAAGAAACTGTCACTCCTGTGACTGTTATCCCTTTTTTTCTTTTCACTTCTCAAGTTAATTTTCTTTCTTGTAGAACTATGATCTAAATATAACTTGGTAATGTGGAAGATATTCATTAAATCAAATCAGTCAAGTCTTTGCACATTAATGTTGTTTTTTTAACAATACTCGTGATCACAATGGGCAAACATACATTAATATTAAAAATCTAAGCACATTTCATTAAATTAAAGGAAGAACAGCAACTCAGAAACAAAGTGGTAGGACCCATAAACTCACAGAGTGGAGTCAGCGGATGCTGAGGTGCATGGTGCACAGAGGTCACCAACTTTCTGCAGTCAGTCCCTACAGACATCCAAACGTAGATCCAATGAAAGAAACTCTAAACGATTTAGCGTAACAAGACATTTTGGACAGTTTTTTTTCTCCCAAATTTGTGGGAACAGCTTTAGGGATGGCCTCTTCCTCTTCCAACATGACCGGACACCAGTGCACAAAGCAAGGTCCATGGATGAGTGAGTTTGGTGTGGAAGAACGTGACCTGCCTGCACAAAGTTCTGACCTCAGCCCAGAAAGTTGATTGTCTTCATGTGGCCATTAAAACAACACCACATCCAGATGAACAGAATCTGATTTGAGGATTTGTTTACCTGATGAGCATGAATCAAGACCTTTGGGATGAATTAGAACGGTGACTGTGAGCCAGGCCAACGTCAGTCTGACCTCACAAATGCACTTTTGGAAGAATGATCGAAAATTCTCCAACACTCACAGACCTCGTGGAAAGCCTCGCAGAAGAGTTGAAGCTATCAAAGATTAATGTGCAGATATAATGGTAAACTATGGGTTAAGACTAGGATGTTACTCAAGTATGCATGTGAAGTCAGACCAGTGATTTACAATACTAACCACATAATATGCCTTAATATGATTGGTGTGACTGGTGCACAGCTGGGGGTTATATTTCTTGCTGAAGTGAAATTTGCATTAATAAATAATATCTACACAATAAATGTAAGAAAAACAGCTGCGTGAGGGTATAATACAAAAATATGTTTGGGATCTTCTGCCTGACAGGTGTGTTCACCTGTCACAGAATAGAGAGTTATTATACAGCTTTATATCAACGGTAGGAATGATTTCCAGATGGATTCTCTACGGCAGCACGGTTGAAGGAGCTGGTATGCTTTAGAAGTGTGGAGCAGTTTGTTCAGTGACTCGAAGGAATCAAACCTTCCAAAAAGTTCAGCTTTTGTGAGTGCCTTTCTGAATCATGGCCAACCCACTGAACTGACCACAGGTGGACTCCCATCAGTTTGCAGACGTCTGACAGATGATCAGATGGCTGCAACAGATCACCAGTGGAAGCTGGACGCAATACTTATGCACGTGTTGTATTTCAATTTTTTATTATGTCACATATGTAGAATTTTGACATGAAATATTAATTCCATCCACTTTGGAGGTCGTAACGTGACAAAATGTGGAACGAGTGAATACTTTTTGGATGCACTGCAGTAAAATTCAGCAAGTTAACATTAACGCACACATCCAAGCATAGATGCAAGGATGGAGTCATTAACACATTAATAGTGAGAACTTTTAATTAGGGACAGTAGTAATATTTTAAATTGAACTTTTAGGAACCAACGTTGGATCGTGAAATACACACTGAATTTATTTCTTAGTATTTTCTGTGAAAGATAAACTCATTTCATTTAGATTCCTCTTTTTCTTGAGCGTATTGATGCTTAATTGCATTGTCTTACTCCTAATGAAAGTGTCACTTATTGTAAGTTAGGTTGTGTTGTTCTCTAAGAATATCTTTACCTGAATGTCCAGCGGGCTGCTACATAGGCGGTCTGGATAGGCCTTATGCAGATCAGACAATTTCTCCCAGTCTCCAGATCCCCTTTCATCATCCCTGTCAAACCAGTTTGACCATTCTGCCTCTGTAGACACAAAGAAACACAAACACACACTTCTATATTGGTGGGAAGATGATGTGGGGATGACATCACCAATCAATTACAGCTCAGACAGAATACCCGGTGCCCAAATGAAATACTGGAGAGCTGAGCTGACATAACGACATACTGATTGATTGATAATACTTTACTGATCCTGAAGGAAATTGGGTTAAGGCTGCTGGCAACCAGCGCCATCTTACCCTTCCGAACATACATACATTACACAAACATCACATAGGGAAGACGGGTCGGAGAGGTAGAACAATGGAAATACACAATATGAGGAAAGACGGGGAGCAAAAAGGACTCCACCCAGACTGATATCAGATCAGCTCAAATGATTAAGAAAATAAATGGTGTAGCTCGGGTGTTAGAACAGGTCACCTACTAACCAGGAGGTTGGTGGTTCGATTCCTGGCTGCTCTGTTCTGCGTACCAAATATCCTCGGGCACAATACTAACCACATGTTGCTCTCCGGTGCATTCAGTGGTGTGTGAATGCTAAAAATATTTTCTGTTTTAAGTCAACACAAAGCGTTGTGGGGATCCCCAGGATTTCTCTGGCAACAGCTGAAGAATGACCATATTCTGCAGGTGCTGCCGTGCAGCGTGCTGACTAGTGTCCTCGCTGAACTCTATTACAACCTTTCACCATTTAATCTTTGCCTCAGCCTTCACTTACTTTCTCTTCTTCATGTCCAGAGTTATCCTACAGACTACTATCTGATGCTGACTAACTACATTGTTGCCTGACAGCAGCTTGCAGTCTCCTGTCTCTTTGAGATTGCACCTTCTGTCCACCTGTATGCACCGTTATCCACTCTTATAGGTCATCCTATGTTCCTCCCTCTTCTTAAAGTATGTTTTCAACAAAGCCATTTCTATCCTTTTGAAAAAATTGCTGCCATCTGTCCATCTGCATGTCTCTTTTTAACCCACCCATGAGAACCACGAGTCAGCTCAGATAAATGAGGAGGGTTGCGTCAGGAAGGGCATCAGGCGTAAAATCTTGGGCAAATTAAACAAGGTGATCATAAAGAACGAGATTTCCAAACTGAACAGACTCTTGAAATGATTAAGTGCTTTGGGCAGGTTTGTGTCAGAGGAAAGACCTTTGATTCCAGATCAGACACCCTGATGGTCTTGTGTGAATTGAAGGGAACCTGATCTGGTGTAAGTCTTCTTTCTGAGGTGCATCTTTGTGAGGAAGCAGAGCTCTGGCCCTTATTTTTTTTATAAGAAACTCCTCTGCCACTCCTGATGAAGACTTTAATAAACGGCTGAAAGAGCTAAATGAAGGACTATGGACGGCCCTGAAGCTCTGCTGACTACTACTCAACTACCTACTAACGCTACCTATTTAGCACACCAATATATTGCCGATGTATATCCTCTGTGTGGGTAGTGGTAGGTGTTTGCATATTGGGAAGCGATTGTTTCTCTGTTTCTTAGTACTACCCACACAGATTTAATGTAGCTTTTTCCTGAGCAAGACCTCGGGATGATGTCGCACACCTCTGTTTCACCAACGCCTTTTCTCTGTCTGCACGATCTGACTGGAGAGACATTATGTAGCACAAACATTGTTTTCCCACTGAAAAGATGTAGCACTGACGAGGCATTAACATAGCTTATTGACACAGCAAATATAGTCTATGTCAGCAATACGTTGCTGCACTTTGTTTGAACACAGTTTACTGACTATATTCCTCTGTAACACCAATGTTGCAGCGACAGAGGTTGGAGTCGAGATACTGAGTCTATACTCCAAGCAGGGGGGGGATGGGCTGTTTATTTGTATATTTGTCCCTACAAAATACTTTTGACAGCAGAAAATGTTACTGCCTGCTGGTGAGGTGAGCAGCTAATTAGCAAAGCAACCAGACTGTAAGCTGACAGTAGCTAACACAGCCTGGCCTGGAAGATGGACAGCAATCAAGCAATGCTCAGAGTATCCTGGGGATGCCAGGATTTGTCTGGGTGTGTTTATTGTATCTCACCACACTGCATAGATACCTACAAAGAACACCAGGTTCTACTTGGAATTTAATATTTCCCTGTAATAATATTGCTACATGTTCTGCCTTGTTGTTGCACTAAGCTGTAGTGTGAATCTTAAACACAGAAGTCCTTCAGATATGAAGTAGTTTTTTATTATAGCACAATGTGTCATTGCAACACTTGTGCAGGACATTTACTGGTCAGAAGCTGCCACAACTACCTCTGTGTGTCTGCAGTGCAACAGTGTCAATAACATGAGCCAGTCTGCCTGAAACAAAAGCACGACGATTTTGCTTGTGTTAGCTATGTTGCACCCCGGCAGCCTGTAACAATATAACAGTTTGATGGAAAATGTTTCTATGTTTTAAAAAACATGGAGCATAGAGACTTTCTTTCATTCTAGAGTAGCCATGTGGCTACAGCCAAGATAACTGCTAAGATGTAGCACAGCCCCACAGCATGTAACAGCTGATAACTAGAACTTTCCAGGAGGACAGTGTGGTGATCACAGGAGTGTAGTAAAGTGATGTTTTTCCTTCTCTTAACTGCTAACAAATGTAACGTGTTGCTGGCTTCATGACCTCAGCTACTTCTACATCTTGCTCTGTTCTGTGAATGCTTCCATTTTACAGCAGTTTCTGATGTCTTCAGTGTCCACGTGGCTTATGTTATGTTCCCAAAATCTATAATGTGTAATTCGTTTAAACGTTCAAATTACACATAACCAGGCTAAGCTAGCGATCGTACAATTAGTAAGTAGTAATGAACAATGGTTTGTTTTTTTGTTTTTTTACATACAGTGACTTGCAAAAGTTTTCGGCCCCCTTGAACTTTTCCACATTTTGTCACATTACAGCCACAAACATGAATCAATGTTATTGGAATTCCAGGTGAAAGACCAACACAAAGTGGTGCACACGTGAGAAGTGGAACGAAAATCAGACATGATTCCAAACATTTTTACAAATAAATAACTGCAAAGTGGGGTGTGCGTAATTATTCAGCCCCCTTTGGTCTGAGTGCAGTCAGTTGCACATAGACGTTGCCTGATGAGTGCTAATGACTAAATAGAGTGCACCTGTGTGTAATCTAATGTCAGTACAAATACAGCTGCTCTGTGACGGCCTCAGAGGTTGTCTAAGAGAATATTGGGAGCAACAACACCATGAAGTCCAAAGAACACAGCAGACAGGTCAGGGATAAAGTTACTGAGAAATTTAAAGCAGGCTTAGGCTACAAAAAGATTTCCCAAGCCTTGAACATCCCACGGAGCACTGTTCAAGCCATCATTCAGAAATGGAAGGAGTATGGCACAACTGTAAACCTACCAAGACAAGGCCGTCCACCTAAACTCACAGGCCGAACAAGGAGAGCGCTGATCAGAAATGCAGCCAAGAGGCCCATGGTGACTCTGGACGAGCTGCAGAGATCTACAGCTCAGGTGGGGGAATCTGTCCATAGGACAACTATTAGTCGTGCACTGCACAAAGTTGGCCTTTATGGAAGAGTGGCAAGAAGAAAGCCATTGTTAACAGAAAACCAAAGAAGTCCCGTTTGCAGTTTGCCACAAGCCATGTGGGGACACAGCAAACATGTGGAAGAAGCTGCTCTGGTCAGATGAGACCAACATGCAAAACGCTATGTGTGGAAAACTAACACTGCACATCACTCTGAACACACCATCCCCACTGTCAGATATGGTGGTGGCAGCATCATGCTCTGGGGGGGCTTCTCTTCAGCAGGGACAGGGAAGCTGGTCAGAGTTGATGGGAAGATGGATGGAGCCAAATACAGGGCAATCTTGGAAGAAAACCTCTTGGAGTCTGCAAAAGACTTGAGACTGGGGCGGAGGTTCAGCTTCCAGCAGGACAACGACCCTAAACATAAAGCCAGGGCAACAATGGGATGGTTTAAAACAAAACATATCCATGTGTTAGAATGGCCCAGTCAAAGTCCAGATCTAAATCCAATCCAGAATCTGTGGCAAGATCTGAAAACTGCTGTTCACAAACGCTGTGCATCTAATCTGACTGAGCTGGAGCTGTTTCAAAGAAGAATGGGCAAAGATTTCAGTCTGTAGATGTGCAAAGCTGGTAGAGACAGACCCTAAAAGACTGGCAGCTGGAACTGCAGCAAAAGCTGGTTCTACAAAGTATTGACTCAGGGGGCTGAATAATTACGCACACCCCACTTTGCAGTTATTTATTTGTAAAAAATGTTTGGAATCATGTCTGATTTTCGTTCCACTTCTCACGTGTGCACCACTTTGTGTTGGTCTTTCACCTGGAATTCCAATAACCGTATTTTCACGACCATAAGGCGCACTTAAAAGTCTTAGATTTTCTTCAAAAAGTGCGGCGCGCCCTATAGCGCAGTGCGCCCTATGTGTTGTAAGGAGGACGTAGTTGAGAACACCATGAGAACGTTAAAGGGTGAAGTGTGGGCGTCACCATTCGGCTAAAAGCAGTTTCACTTTCACTTTTTATGAAACGGTGCCATTTTTCCATCCGGACCAGGACTACGGTAGCGCAGCAACTTCCAGCGGATTATAAGGAAAAGCTGGCCATCTTCCGCTCCTACTGCAGCAAACACATCGGCGACAAACACATCCAGCGATGGATGACCGATGGAGACCACAGTTTCACCAAGAGTGGAAGGCAGCGCCGGGCGAGTTACGCCACAATTTGCCAATGGATTGTAGATGCTTGGGCTAACATGTCTGCTGGCACTGTTGTTCGAGCTTTCGCAAAAGCCGGCATCATTTCCGAGGAGCCGCACGGCACGGAAAGTGACTCTGACAGTGAAGAAAGTGAACCTGGCATGTTTGATGGAGATTTAGCGCAGCTGTTCAATTCAGACACAGAGGATGAGGACTTCCGATGGGTTTGATTGATGATAAAAATGTGAGTACCAAACTTTGTTTTGCTCCTGCTTTATTTTTAAATACGCACACTTGTATGCTTGTGTGTTGTTGATGATGACGATTACCGGTAATAGAAATGTGAGTAAGGTACCGAATTCAGGTTTGCTCCCGCTTTATTTTTAAATACGCATACGGTACTTGTATGCGCCCTATGTCCAGTGCGCCTTATGTGTGTGTTAAATACAGTAATGGCACACATAACTGAGACTGCGCCTTTTAGCACAGTGCGTCCTTATGGTCGTGAAAATACGGTAACATTTTATCATGTTTGTGGCTGTAATGTGACAAAATGTGGAAAAGTTCAAGGGGCCGAACACTTTTGCAAGCCCCTGTATGTAAAAAAAACAAAAAAACAAACCATTGTTCATTACTTAGTTAGCTTAGTATGCTTAGTTGGTAATAATGGGAACTGTTTGGGCTACCCTTGTGGGTGACTGTAACAAAGGTTTGTGGTCACTAGTGCAAGTTTTGGGAGATATATATGTATATGGTATAACTAGCAAGGTAAAGAGCACTGGAAACAGGCTCTTTAAGGGAAAAAGTTCTGTTCATATTAGTGCACCAGTAAAACCTGTTGCTTTGGCTGCCCCTATTCTTTGGGTACCATTGTGGTTAAATCCAAATGACTTCTGCTGCATTTATTTTGGATGGCAGTGTGTCCCTGATAAAAACTAAGTGGTGTTTAACATCTTGAGAGACACTGAGGCGCTGCATACTTTTGTCTGTGTATCTGCCCTCCCATTCTTTTCAGAAAGAAACACTGGTGTGGCTATGTGTCCGCAGAGTTACCTTGGACCCACTGGCTGCTGGCGGTGACGGTGAAATGCTCCCCAAAACTTGACTGAAAAACTTGAGTGCTCCGGGCCTCTGAAGACGCCTTAGTCCCTGTTACAACAAATGCTGTTAGTGCCGTAACATAAAACTTGCTGGGTTTCCTGGATGAAAAATGCTTTGATCATGTCATATCCCATTAAAATCATGCTAGTGGCAGGGTTAGGTTTTAAAAAAAAAAAAAAAGATTCCTACCTTGATAGACAGCAGTGTCCTCCACAACAGAAGACACATCACCTTTTGTCACTATAAAGGTCCAGGGATGCCTGTAGATAACAAAAAAAAAAGCATATGAAGAAAGAAGCCAGAAAATGGTAGCAAATCAGACAGATGAAAGCAGTAGAACGAGGGCAGAGAGTGGATTGAAAAAATGTACAGAAAGAACAGAAGCGAGAGATGAAATGAATAAGAAATGAAGCTGAGCCAGAAGCAAAACAAGAAAAGGACATCAAGAGCAGAATAACAAGGGAAAAGTGATCAGAAAAGTGATCACACACACACACACACACACACCTTCACACGGGAAAAGGACTGACATATTTCTAAGTGTCAAAAATAAAAAGTGACTGCAAAGAGTGAGAGGTTCCCAGAATACATCCTTCATAATACCACATCCTGTCAGGGACAAACAGACGGCAGCTCTGTGTTATTGTGTACGATGTTTCTTTGGACTAAAGGAGTGTCTTTGTCCTGTGGAATTGGCTTCTCTTCTGAGTATCAGTGCATGTCAATTAAGGCATTACTGTCAGTTGTGCAATGTAGCTGGGTTGCAAGAACTGCCCACCTGCTGCAGGAGGTGATGCAGCCTCACCTGCAGGAGGGCGTGAGATAGTCACAGGAGTCACTGCTGAGGCATAGCTGGAGGCTCAGCTGGAGGCTCAGCTGGAGGCAGACTTGAGCTTGGTTAAAGAGCTGATACTGAAGGGACCATAAACTGTCTGGACTAAGAACTGCCAATAATGATTGTTCTTTTCACAGGTTCAGCGTGTGCCATGTTGCAGAACCCAAAGTTTTCAAATCTTGTTTCAAGATTCAACAAGACCAATAAAATAATGCTGTCATTGTGCTGACAGCTCAACTCAACTGTGAATGCAACTGCGTTTGCATTCACAGGATGAGGTTCTCTCAGAAGTAGTGACAGCAAGGGAATGACTTCTGAAACTAAAACATGTTGATCTCTCTCTTGTAACTACAGGACATTAATAAAGAACCCAATCATGGTCCAGTCTGCTTCCCTTAAGCACAGTGACCTCTTTCTGAGAAGAATTAAATAAAATTTTATTTATATAGCACCAAATCACAACAACAGTCGCCTTGAGGAGTTTTATACTGTAAGGTAAAGACCCCACAATAATACATACAGAGAAAACCCCAACAGTCAGATGACCCCCTATGAGCAAGCACTTTGGTGACAGTGAGAAAGAAAAACTCCTTTTTAACAGGAAGAAACTTCCAGCAGAACCAGGGAGGGGTGGGGCCATCTGCTGTGATTGGTTGGGGGTGAGGAGATGGAAACAAGACAAAAGACAGGCTGTAGAAGAGAGCTAGAAAATAATTATAACTCATAATTAAATGTAGAGTGGTGTATAAACAGTTGGTGAGTGAAAAAAGGTTAAGAGCTGGTTTAACAGAAGGGGGCCTGAAAGCTGGAGGCTCTGCCTCCTATTTTAAATACTCTAGGAACAACAAGTAGGCCTGCAGTACGAGAGCGAAGTGCTCTAATAGGGTGATATGGTACTACAAGGTCATTAAGATAAGATGGGGCCTGATTATTTAAGACCTTGTATGTGAGGAGCAGGATTTTGAATTTGTTTCTGGATTTAACAGGAAGCCAAAACAGGAGCAATCTGCTCTCTCTTTCTAGTCCCTGTCAGGACTCTTGCTGCAGCATTTTGGATCAGCTGAAGGAGTTTTTTGGACATCCTGATAATAATGAATCACAGTCGTCCAGCCTGGAATAAATCCACAAGATATGATGTTGAGACAGGATTTTAGAGATTTTAGAATTTGTTCAATATGCACATTGAAGGACATGTCCTGGTCAAAAATGACTCCAAGATCCCTCATGGTGTCATTGCAGGCCAAGGTTTTTCTATCCAGAGTAAGTATCTGTAATGCCATATCAAACAAACTGTGCATTCTGACACCTTTCACCAAGAACCAGCATGAACTTTTTCAGCAATTTGAGCTGTAATAGCTCATCTGTTGGATATGACCACACTGACCCTCACTCTTGGCCTCACTCCATCTATGACGCTGTTGCTGGTTCACCACTGCTCCATTAAGGACCAATTTTGATAGATACTGACCACTGCAGACCAAGAACAGCCCACAAAAACTGGGGTGTCTTAGCATGGAGAGTGAGATGTTTGGACTCTAATGCAGCAAGGATAGCATTGTCACTCATTCTGGGTAAACACTGTTTATTTATTTAACCATTTGAAATCATGTACTTTTTCTCCCAGGATCCTTCTACTTGACTTGAACAGAATGATTTATATAATAAAAACAGTTATCATATGGTGATGAACTGCTGTGGGCAATCCCAACAAACAAAAACACAATGACTTCCTACCTCACCCCATACAAGCTGAGGCCAATTGATGTTTATTTTTGTATTTCTTCACTTTCCAAATAATCAAACTAGCAGTTGCTCGTTGCACTTCTCACCAAGCTTTTTGCTGCTGGTCTTTTAGCACATTCCAGCTTTGTGCAGATCTACAGTCTCACCCCTGACATCCTTTGACAGCTCTTTGGTCTTGCTCATAGTGATGTAGAGGTTGAAATAGAAGAAACTGATTTTGTGGATGGTGGTACAGTTGAGATCAGGAGTATCTGTAATTGATTAACTGTAATCTGTGATAGGCAGCCAACCTGTGAGAGCCTAAGGTTTGGCTGGGTTGTAGGGGATCAAATATTTATTTTTCCCACTGACATGCAAATCAATTCATAACTTTTGTATTTTTCTGGATTTCTTGCTGATATTCTGTCTCAATGAAACTACAATAGAAAATTCCTGTTTCATTCTGTGGAAGTGAGCAAACTTACAAACTCTGCAGGGCATTTGTGTAATTATTGTTCCTTTGTTAGTATGTCTAAAGAGCTTTGACTGAGAACCTTCACAGACATTTGTTAGTATGCTTGTACCATTTGTTTGGTGCAGTTTTTATACATATAAAATGAGTCTATTTTAAAAATATCAAATTACTTTGGACAAATTAAAAGTGGACATTTTTAAGAAAACGATTGGGTTGGTATCTACACCTTAAAGCTCATCTGTACATGCTGATTTACTTAAATTGATTTTTATGGAGCAAATAAGCATTTTGTTGCTGTATTTCTGCATGCTGCCACAAGTACTGCTGTGACAGCTGCAGTAAAGATATGCAAATGACATAACTGAAAATGTATTGCAGAGTCTCATAAATTCCAGCTTATTAAAATGTCTCTGGGTGCACCACAAATTACACAGCCTCTCTCTCCTGATGACACCAGTGTCTGCCTGTTTGCCAATAGTGTAAGGAGAGCCGGCGACAAGAGTCGTTAGGCAGGAATCCCTTTGTCGCCTCAACACTGCTCCGATCGTCCTCCACAGCATCTACAACTGTGGAAGAAAGTGCAAATTGGCAAAGGAATGTTAACTTGTGTCTCTGTCCTCAAGTCATTTATAAAACCCTCTCAGTGTTTCCCGGCTCTCATCTGCAGCATTCATTTTCATAACGCTGCGCGGCTCAGGGGCTAACCACAGGGCCTGCACTGCCAACATTAACCAACATCTCCTCTCAGCCCACAACAAGGCAGCTGACATTACAACTAACAAACACGGTGCAAAGCACAATCGCATAGGCCTGTATTTTACCATGCAAAGTCACCTTTCTTTTCTTTTTCTCAAAAACAGAAGAGCACAGTAGTGTTGTTTGAAAAAGGTCTCAGTTTACAAGTATGAACACTAATGTTAGAAAATCGGAGACCTCAGCAGTCGTTTGGTCGTGATTCATGATTCAGTTTCCATTTCCCATGCATGATACACACTGACACAGTGAGTGCAGCATAACTTCACACAGTGCTCTTAGCTTCCACAGCTTCCATAATATGTAAATGTGTGTCTTTTAATCAGCACACGTATGCACATTTAGTCTTTGTAGTAGGTATGTCAAGCCCACTTTACCTGAATGACAACAGTGATGCTGTGTACAGGAAGGAGATGAGCAGACACGCCTTTCTGAGGACACTCAGATCCTTTAAAGTGTCCAGCATCATGTTGGAGATCTTCTACCAAGTAAGTGCTGTTTACTCTGCTGTTGTCTGCTGGGGGCAGCATCAGTGCCAGAGATGCCGCAGGATCAAAAATCTAATCCACAAGGCTGGAAGCATCAGTGGTCAGAATTTACAGGCTTTTGTCAGTGAGGGTCAGGGGTCACTTTTCTATCACGGACAACACACCCACTCCACTCCACACTACTGAATAAGCACAGGTCCTTCTCCTCAGACTAATCCAACCATAAAGACCGCTTCACTCTTACCGTTCTCGTTAAAGCTATATAACAACTCTTCATTCTTTCACAGGTGAACACACCTTTCAGGCAGAAGATCCCAAACATGTCTGATGTTTATAGTCTACATATTATTTATTACTGCCATTTGCACTTCTCTCTTGAACACTGTTTTTAACCAACTTCATTTTTACTTTCTCCATTTTTTATGAGTGTATAAAACAGTATCTCATAGTGCATGGTCCTTACAAGGCGCTCGTGGTACTTTTATTCTAAATGTGTTGTTTTTTGTTTATTGTAGACTGTACAGTTTTTTAAAATCAACAACCTTTCACCTTCCACCACCTGAGGCACAGCCACCGATCTTAGATAAGTGCATAACATTTGAGTCAAAGCACATTTTCTCAAATGGTGGTAAACTGAACTGAACTTGTCTGTGTGCTACTTATAAACCATAATGAACAAATCTAAATCGTAATATTTGGCTATTGTCAGCAGGTAGACTTGAAACACAGCTAAAAATGGTCTGCCTGAAGCAGTGAATGTGAAAGCCGTTTAGTTTAATCTGGAAAAATACACTACCAGTAGAAGCTTTAAGAACACCCCAATTCTTCCAGTTTTTTTAATTGCAATTCATGTCATTCAAGTCCAATGAATAGCTTGAAATGGTACAAAGGCAACTGGTGAACTGCCAGAGCTTTGAAAAAAAGAAGTTAAGGTTAACCCAAACTGAATATAATGTATATTTCAGAATTATAAAAAAAGGCCTTTTTCAGGGAACAAAACCTGGGTTAACTATTTAAAGCTGCTCTGCAGCAATGGAGGTTGATGAAGCTCTGAAAGCTGTTGTACTACTAATTCCTACAGGTGGTCCAACTTTTCTGGATTACTTACAGCCCCTCTGTCTGCATAAAAGCAGGGTTGGCTCGGAGCACACCGTGGTATCATACCCTCGTGAGCATCTGTTGAACAGTATTGTACTGCAGAAAGTAGCGTGTTGCTAAAACAATGGTGAGAAAAAGGCAATTAACAATGGAAGAGAGACAGACCATCATCCGGGGCTGTTTTGCTAGATCCAGGGTCGGTGACTTGTACAGAGTGAGAGGCACCCTGAACCAAAACGGCTACGACAGCATTCTGCAGCACCGTGCAGGACCCTCTGGTGTGTGTCTACAGCAAGAAGACCCAAAACACAAGTGCAAGCTGTGCCAGAACTACCTCAGGAAAAAAGAACAAGATGGTGAGCTTGAAAACATGGAGTGGCAGCACAGTCTCCAGACTTAAACCCCATCGAGCTGGTTTGCAATGAAGTGGACAGAAGAGTGAAAGCAAAGCAGCTACAAGGTCCACATTTATGGGAAGTTCTGCAACAGACATGGGAAGAACGTTCTGAAGAATATTTGATTTCTATTTTAGAAAGAACGCCACAGGTGTGTTCAGCTGTTATAGCTGCCAAAGGTGTCTACATTGATGAGTCAAAAGTTTAGTATACATTCGATGATTTCTTTTTTAACTCCAATTGCTTATTTGTACTGTGCTTTCATTGAAGAGTGCAATGAGACATTAAACTGCATAATTTTCAATAAAAAACTGGAAAAAATGGGGTGTTCTGAAACTTTTGTAGGTAGGAAACTCAGTAGGAAACAAAGACGAACACTGTCTGCTCTCCCATGGCACATTATTCTCTAAATGATCAAGAAGACTTTATAACCAGATATAAAAGTACAAGTCTTCCAATCAGGAGTTGCTGCAGCAGACTGCAGTTGTCTCTTAGAAAACAAATGTCCTTTCTTTGTTTCCAATATTTCTCACCTTTTTAAAGTTATATTTTAGATTGCTATTTTATCACTGTGCAAGCAAAAGAAAAGTGGCCAGTGTTAGTTTGCCTAACAAATATTACCCTTGACATAGTTTGTAGAAAATCATTAATCACCAAGAGATCCCCAAAAGCTTCAGGCATTGATTAGAGAAAAGGACAACTATTGAAGGCGCTTCACCTGAGGTTCTAACATTTTCTCATTAAATCAAAGCAGTCCATGAAATGAATGCTCTGGACAATACTGTGCTGAGAGCTCAAAAACACATTTTCTTTCCTGACACGGTTTGAGCTCAGAAGTTTACACACACTCGTCAGGGACAAGAGAATTAGTATCATTTAGAATATGCTTTGGTAGAATTGGGGGAGTGTATTTAAATGAATCAACTTCCTGTGACACACCTGGCAAAATGACAGGTTCGGTTACAGAGGTTGATGGACTTCATTTTAAAATTGTGTTTCAATAGCCTACCGAAAGCCGAGACTCCCGATGTGTTTGCTGCCAAGCCTGGATATACTCTTCTTAGCGGAGTCCTCCAAGTTGTTGGAGCCCTCGTCATTGACCATCATCGCCAGTATGAGCCCAGGCTTTATGCCATCGACATATTTTGCAAGGCGATAACTCTCGTTTTTGCTGCGGTACGTGTCAAACCTGTGAGAATGATGCAGAGATTAAAAGAGAGACAGATAAAAGAGGAAAAGCACCAAATTCTTACGCCTTCTGTTCAGGGGACTTTTGAAAGCTGTGCTATTTTGCAAACAGTCTGCCATCATGAGATGACATGGAGAACACGAGTTATTTTGCACACTTGCCACTTTGCATTTTTTGCTTCAGAGGGGTTCACAGCTTGAATGAATCTCTGACGCATTTTTACTTGTAATTTAATGGTGTAAAACAAAGTTTAAAAACCTAACCAATAATGTTTCAGTCACGCTTGAGTAAAAATTGAATTGGCATTGTCCTTGTAACTAGAATAAAATTAGGAGAGTTACGACTGCATTTCACTTTTGACAACTGATTTTAAGTAGCTGCTGCAACCATTTCGACCCCTATGTACAGGTAAGTCTGCCGAGCTCCTCTCTCATTTTGCAGTAAAATCGCCGTCCTGCAGGTTTTAGCTTTAGGAGACTTTAGCTTTCTGGCACCTCGTTTGTGGAACCAGCTCCCAGTTTCAGAAGACAGACATCCTCTCTACTTTTAAGAGTTTTTGATGAAGCCCATGGTTAGGGATGGATTAGTGACCTTAAACCCTGGACCCGGTTTCTTCTTTATTCATCTCTGGCTTTCTTTCACAACATGTCTTTTTCCTGCCTTCCCCACTTCACCCTCGACCACTCACACATCCCCTCCATGAGCCTTACTCTGCTGGAGGTTATATCCTGTTAAAAGGCAGTTTTTCTTTCCCACTGTCACCAAGTGCTTGACTTGTTTCATTGTTCTCTGTAGGTTGACTGTGGTTGTGATTTGGACCTATATAAATAAAACTGAATCAAATTGAATTCAAGGACAGTAACTGTGGTCTTTATTCATCAATGTCACCTCCAAACATGAAAATCATTGTCACTGTATAGAAAAAGAAACTCTGTTTCAGCCTTTCTGACTGCCAAAGTGCATTTCTGTGACAGGAATGGCAGTTGGTAAGACTTCACTCATGAAATGAGAATTTTTTGATGTTATGTTTTAGCATAAAATGTCCGTTGTAAATGACACTTTTGAAATAAATGTTACTAAAGAGTCATGATAAATGACCCTTTAGTAACAACTGACATTCACTGGTAACAATCTCTCTTCGAAAGAGGGCTGACACTAATATTGCTCAATAATATATTTATGTCACTTTACTGGACCTATTGACCTGATGGCTGAATAGATTTTATTATTAATGAAAGGATATTAAGCATGTCATTGATTTCTAAATGTAATATCCGTCTGTAAAACACCGTTAGATTTATTAAGAGCACATTTGTCTACTTCATTACAACCCTTCATTAGAAGCTTATGATCTGCCAGATCATTACTTCTCTAATTAAGTCTCCAGATTTTACTGCAGCTCTGATGCAGCCCTTATGTTCAAGAGGAACTTCACCTGTCATCATGCAGCACCTCCCCTGTCTTGGGGTCGATTACGTGGATTATGATGCCTCGATTCCCCCAGCTTCTTTGGAACAGATAGCTGTTTTGACTGCTCTCTCTGGGATGGAGGGTCTTGTTGAGGAATGTCCAGGACAGCTTCCTTTCTCCGTGAATCTCCAGTGTCCCCCCACTCCCCACGCCAATGTACTTCCTCCCAAAGTAGCTGTGCTCCTCATCGCTGTCATCCAGTCTATGGACAAGAATGGAGAATGATAAATGTTTGGACAGTATGCCAGTTTTCAAATGGCTTTGAGACACAGAGTGCACTTTAGTTAGCCTTGATGTTGGTTTATACATACAAATTATTGCAGAATAATTATTAAGAGTTTGTTTTCTTTCTCTTCCAAGAATTAAAAAACCCAAAAATCTTTTATGTGTGTCAGTTCTGTTAGATAGTTGGTCTTAAGGAGAGACAGAAGAATCAAATAACAAGAGAGCACAAGTCCTGTACAACAGGCTGTGACTCGTGATTACTTTACCTAAAAATTAGTCTGTTTTATTAATCTAAATTAATTTTTATAAAAAACTCCGTTAGAGTTTGTGTCTGATTAGGTGAAAACTATGCAGTCAAATTTATGAAACCTGATGAAGACAACAAAGATGGCATCAATTAATACTTTTTAATAACCATAACAGGTATTAAGTAAATGAGTAAATAGATCTTTTACTAACAGCAAAATGATAACAAATATTTTTCTTACTAATCACAAGTAGTCTAATATGATAATGTTTGTCATTAGTTTGTGTGCAACAACAAATTCACTATTTAATACGCTATCATCACTGATAACAAAAGACAACGCATTGGGATATCGAACATATTTGTTTATTACTACCGTATGTTGAGGTCGTTCTCTGTTAAAAGTTTCATTACTGGTCTTATTCTTCTGCTGCCTCATTCTACCTTCCCGTCACAGTCACGTGGCGTCACACGAGCCTCAGTCAGTCCCCTGATGTGTGCGTCACAAGAATTCTCGGATGGGTCTCAGGACCAAGTCGCTCCATTTTAACCAAACCACAATCCTTTCTTTACCACTCAGTTTAGTCTTGTGATTCACACTGCTACCTTCTTCCAAACAAGTATAATCACTGCTTTTTAAACACGATGTATCCACCAATTAGTAAACGTGGTAAAAATCTTACACTTACTTTTTTTCTTAACAGTAAATACCTAATAACTCATTTTTAACAAATAGTGTTTTTATTCTGCTACGTTTTATAAACCCTCACCTTCCAAATAGCAAGATGGTGAGGTTGCCTTTATAAGGACAGTCTGGGCTTCCAATGTGCAGCTCCCCCTTGTTCCCAATCAGAATGTGTTTTGTCCGAAGCAGTATAGGCCGGTTGGTGTCAGCAATCACCAGCTTTCCTGTGGGGAAGAGAGGAGGGTGGGTGAGTGATGAAGCCTCCTGGCAGGTCTTTCATGCCCCTGTGCCCACAAACTCCTTCTGTCTTCCTACCATTTATGGCCCTGAATTCAGGCTTTCCACACAAACACATACATGGATGTAGCTTGACAGCTATCTCTTTTACTTTGTCTGTAGTTCAATGATTTCAGCTCAGTAGTAAATAAGCATTCAGTGATACATCCTGCATGTATTACTTCTCTCAGAACGACCGTAGCCCTTTGTTTACCACATTTCTGTCATTAATTAAAATGATTTCTTTTGCACAATATACTCTATATACTTTTCACTTTTTAATTAAATTCAGACCTTCAAGCAATCCCACAGGGAATTGGGAAAAATGAAGAAGCTGCTAAGAAACTGCAACCATCAAATACCTGCAGAGTCAGGGACAATCAGCAACTACACTCTGCCAGTAATCAGATAACCTGCTGCAACAATCAGCTGGCCAACAGAAGAGAAACAAGCCACTGACATCAAGACAAGGAAGCTCCTTACTATGCATGGAGGGTTTCACCCCAAAGCCAGCACCCTGAGTCTGTACGCTAAACAGAAGAAAGGTGGCCAAGGACTAGTGGATGTCAGAACTGCTAGCGAAGATAAAAGAACAAAGATCTATGAGTAAATCAGGAAGATTAATAGTTTTCTTAGTGAATATCTCAGGTAGCAGAAACGCAAGCAAGAGAAGGAGCAAGAAGAGGAAGCATCATGGAAGGACAAGCCCCTGTAAGGCTTCTCATTTGTGACCCCTGCACAGGGGCGTAAGTTCCAGGGGGGTTCAGGGGGTTATGACCCCCCGAACCAATATAACCCCCCAATAAAACTATGAATTATCTTGCATAAATAGGCTGTTGATTTTCTTTACTCATTTCAGGTATTACCAGCAAAATAGTCGCATGTTTAATCATCTGGGAATTTACCCACAAAGTTACGCTGATGCCCCTGCGTATCAAAAACCCAGGCAGTAGGAGAGCATGCTTTCCACTGAGGAGCAGTAGAAGGCCAGCAGCAGCTTCTGGTTCAAGTTACTCTTCCTCAGGACATGGAGAAAGTGCAGCTGCTGTTGATCCTGCTGTTCTTTACCAGGGCAATGGTGTTGTGAACGAGATCAGCAGAGATGAGATCAGGTGTCCAGAAATCTGAAGGTGGAGACAGATTCCACCAGTTCCCCATTTATAATGAGAGGGAGGGGACCAGTCCGTGCCTCCTGAAGTCCATTATAAGTTCTTTTGTTTGAAGGATATTCAGCTTCAGGCTATTTTCGGAGCAACAGCCAGACATGTTTTCCATCTCTGCCCAGTACACTGTCTCACCTCCATCAGAGATGAGCCCTACCATGGTGTTGTCATCAGCATACTTGGCAATGACGTTAGTTGAGGTGGGTTGGTGAGCAGTCATCGATGTACAGGGTGTATAGTAGGGGGTTGAGAATGTGCTTGGACCAACTGGCAGAGTGGCAAAATTTGTTGAGCTCCTCTGAGACTGAAGCTGCAGGTTTGGGGGGTTCTGGTAAGGGCTACGAGTTCAGTGACTGTAAATCCCAGTGCAGCTGCAGCCTTAGTTACACTGAAAGACTTTTCCTGGACCATTTCAAACACAGATAAGCTATGCCCCCCTACTCCTCACCAAAACACCTCACCTACTGCTCATATTACACAGTCCAAATGTTACTTTTCTCTGGTGGGTCTGTGTTGGGTTCAGCTAAATTCAAACCACAATCCCAAACCACTGCAACTATGGGACACCTTTTGTTATCTCTGAAGCATGTAAGAATCATGGTCTCTTTCTTCTTCCTTTCTCTTGCTAGTTTTCTTCCTATGCTGAAGCTTTTCTTCACCGGTCTCCTGAAATATCACTTCAGTTTAGAGAAAGATAAAGAGATGATAGATTTGTCCAGTTTACCTCCGCTGAGAATCTCAATAGAGTGGACAGTAGCTGAAGTTGTGAGAAGGACCGTGCGGTTATTACTGATCGTCACACGGTGGTCTTCACTGTGTCCTGGCATCCATGGTTGCAGTCCTGGCTCCTTATCTGGGCATACTGAATGACACAGAAAAAAACACCGTTAACTTTGATCAGCTCATCAGTCAATGAGATCAACATGTGTACATTTCACTCATGAAAAGATTTCAGAACAGTTGGTTCAGCATCATTTTTACATCCATGTTTAGGGACAAATATTGTACACTGTTATATACTGAATGTTTTTCAGTTACATTTTATAGACATCAAAAAATACAAACGTTTAAAATATACAGATGGCCAACAAAGCAGAGGAAAATGAAATATAGAGTTTCTTAGCACATCTTCAGTGCTCCCTAACATTGATTGTCCTTCTTTGGTGAAGCCCAGACTGACTTCCCTGCAGCAGAAAGAAGTGATGATGCTAGTCACAGCTGTCAGAACAAATATTGCTGTGCCCTCACATATGTGGATCACAGACTTTCATTGATTACAGATAAATATCAAATCTGAGAACTTTGTTGATTGCACCTTGTTTTTTGTATCCAACTCTGAAGCTGTGGGATCATTTCACAGAAGGACTACAAAGCTGGTGATCTTTTTAACCGCCTTTTCACTGTTGGTCACTAAAAGCAGATTATTTCATGCAAAAAGTATTAAAAACTACACTACATTACCACAATCTTCATCCTCCTGTCTATGACTCACTACTCTATGTTGGTGCTTAAATGAAGGATGTCTCAGCTCCTAAAATTCACCAAGTGAAAGTGAAGTGAAAGGAAAGATGGGGCTGCAGGTGGAGCTTCAACTGTAAATGCACAAGTGTATCTTTTAGGTGTTTTTACCTTCAGTGAGGCATGGCACACATATGGACTTTACAACACATGGTAAGAGAAGGACTTTAAACAGCTGATCCTTTTCATTTATGTTTTTTAAGTTACTTAAAATGATCAGATTTTCTGCCCATCACTGTTTCAGTGTTCAAAAATAAATTCTTGTTCATAAGAAATGTGTGTCTGTCATATTTCACAATGCTTTTCTTAATTAAATTTGTCTGTCCATGTGATAACACCCATTGGAAGTCAAAAAAGAATGAAAAGGTTCTATACCAAAAGAGCCAAGCTAGGACAAGTTCGTAAAAATGCAATCAAACAGGACACCACTGTAAGTGGAAGAGACAGCCCCAGGTCAGTGCCTCAGTCTTACAGCCCTTGCACATTTTTATTGGCCTGCAAAAAAAACTTTTTTATTTATATTTTTAAATATGAATGCAGTTATTATTATTGTATTTGTTACACTTTAAATCTGAAAAATAAAGACAATATGGTACAGCTTCCAATTTCTCAACAAACCTGTCTTTTAACGTGGCCTCTAACTATAAGCATTAAAAACTCCAGGTAAGTTGAAAAATCTTACCTGCTGTGGAGTTATTATGGAGTAAATTATTCATAGCCATGAAAATAATCTTTTGTAACAGGCTGCAAACCCAGCGACATTGCTGGAAATATAGACATTAACATTACTCATGTTTTATTACACAGCCACACGGGATTGATGTTAGAGTAACAATGATCAAGTTAGGCCCGTGTGGCCTCCTACACATTGTTTCCAAGCAGCTCCCTCTTCTAAAGACGCTCAGACACTGAGTATGTCCAGTAGGGCTGCACGATTAATCGTTAGAAAATCGCGATCTCGATTCATACTTATGTGCGATCTCATTTCCAAATGACAAC
>NW_024582910.1:186902-193027 GCF_018398535.1 Haplochromis burtoni
ACAATGTTGGGTCAGGATTGGTTGTGACCTTGCTTGGCCCAATGCCTTTGAGATAAAGAATTCTACTTTCCCGTACAAAATCCAGGTAAACACAAAGCTGTAGTGTGTGTGTGTGTGTGTGTGTGTGTGTGTGTGTGTGTGTGTGTGTGTGTGTGTGTGTTTAGACGTCTTTGTGATACTTGTGGAGACCAACTGTCCCTTATGGGGACAAAACGCCCGTCTCAACATTTTTGAGGCTCAAAATGTTGTTTTAATGTCAGGTTTAGGGTTCAGGCAAAGGGTCAGGGTTAGGCATTCTGTTCTGATGGGTAGGGTAAGCGGCTGGGGAAAGCATTATGTCAATTAGATGTCCTCACTAAGATATGAAAACGAGTGTGTGTATGTGTGTGAGAGAGAGAGATTGAATGTCTTTTCTTTCTGTCCACAGGCATGTACGCAGAGTGTATGCGCATGCATATGATTATGTCATACATGTGCATGCAGTGTGTTTTACTATGTGTGAGGAAGGGGTTGGTGGAA
The DNA here is from genome assembly GCF_018398535.1 of Haplochromis burtoni. Lineage (NCBI taxonomy): Eukaryota > Metazoa > Chordata > Actinopteri > Cichliformes > Cichlidae > Haplochromis > Haplochromis burtoni. Next base: position 187,422 of record NW_024582910.1, read on the forward strand.
ATCTTTGGTTATTTAATTCAGCGTCCCTAAATCATCCAATTTTGCTGCTCAGTTCAGTCAAGCCAAACAACAGCTCTCCTCTCACTGCCTCCCCCGTTCCTTCTCTCCCAGTCTGGGACATCAATCTGATGAAAAACATTAGCATCCATCAAACCTCTTTAGCTGTAAATCCACAAGTTGATAATAGTATTCTTGCAGGTGAACATCATAGATCACAGTGCTTCCTGCTGATTGATTTCACTACAGCCAGCACTTGTTATTTTATCTATGTTCTGCACATCTGTTATTTTTTTTTTAAGCATGTATTTACATCCATTAGTATGCCAAGGAGGGACGGTGTCTGATGAAATGTATGTTTTAGAAATGCTATTGTGTAGCTCACTTATATTACCACATTACACAAAATGTTCATATTACCTGTCAGTGCCACAGAAAAAATGTCATTTCAAGTCAATTAAGAACGTCATGATGATGAAGGAAGAAATTCTCTGGTTGCTTTTAGAGAAAGGGATGGATCAGCTGATAAAATGTTCCTACGTTGACCCTGAAGAGTGGGGAAAACACTGCACAGAACAGTGCAAGCATCAGTGTCAATATCCTTTATACTGATTAAGTCAGAACTATAAATAGCATGAAATGAAAGAGCTGGGGTGGAGATGAGGTGTAGCGAGTCCATGCTGACTGCAGCAGCTTCAATAGCATCCCCGAAATGGAATTTGTCAGTAGGTTATCACTCAGACAAGCTGATATGTCCAGATTACCGGTTGATTTCTGGCCTACCACAAATATGCTCAATTGTCATGAAAATAAAAAGAGAAATTAGGTTTTTCTGTTGATGTATTTCATTTGGGCACTGGAGAACTGCTGTAGTCCAACACATCTTTCTGGCTGTTACGGTCACAGTCGGGCAGACTCACGAGTAGAAAAGATTTGTCTTTAAATGAAAACAGCATGCAATTTCCAAATCCAGCTCAAAGAGAGCAACATTAGTATTCTGTCAGTGGCAGAGCGGCTGGTCTTCTTTCCACCTTGTCAGTCTATGTGTGTATGCAGGGAGGTGTTCATGGCAATATGTGGTCCTGGGGACATTAGCCCACAGACCACTATGTAAGATCCACTGTAGTCCAAAAGCCAAAAGGCCGGGAAGATTCAACAACATAGCAGAAAAAGCATGAAAGCAGGAACTGGGGTGGAAATGGGTTGCAGAGGCAGCACTAACACTATATTCTAACTCATTTCATAATAGTTTTCACATCTGCTTCGACATGAAAATTATTGTGACTGTGACATCTCAGACTCGGTTAGCATGTTAAAGTTCATGACAGTGCAATTAGACTGAGCAAATATGGCTTGGTTAGAAAAGTCGTCAAGTGATAAAAACCTCTTTTTAAAAAAAAGAACATGGCAGCACAGCTTAGGTTTCAAAGGTTATATCAGAATATACCAAACGACTTCTGAAACACGTTCAATTAAATTTGTGTGAAAACATTCTTACCCTATACAAAAAACACATGCCTATGCAAATTTACCATAAGTTTTATGAAACGTGCACTTACCACTGTGGGTGAGTACATACACACACACTCAGACACAGAGTAAATTGGCTTTTCTTACCTGCGTGGATGGTCGGGAGCAGCAGAGCTGCCAGGAACACGACGCACGTCTTCATCTCTCTCAGCCTGCCGCTGACCAACTTTGCACCTGAGGCTTTCAAAGGCTGCGGCAGACCTCCCAGTGGGCTTCAGAGGTGGTTTCAGAGTACCAAGTGCCAAGTTCACAGAGGGAGGCCACCAAAAGCACCTACAATATCACATTGAAATGCAAAGGGATCAGTCAGACATGTACAAATAGACAAAGATTGAATGAACAAACCTGTAATGGAACATCACACGCTATCCACATTTCAGGATAGCTTTGTCATACACTTTATTTAGCATTTCAGAACATTTGATTTTTTTTTTTACTATGTCTTACAGGGTTATGTAACTTCATATAGCTCTGTTAACGATATACTGGATAGTTTTGTAAAGTAGAAATAAATCATATTCACTGTTGCTGCCATTTTTCCTTCAGTTTTCATAACTGACTGCAGCAGCCACTGTCTCACACTATGCTATAGTGCTACTTTAAATCCAGCTCTCTTTGATCAGTGCATTTCCATTGTTGCCCAACTCAACACTAGACGCTCTGTGCTCATTCACTTGCTCATTTTTACAAACACTTTGGTAGAAAAGGTTCTACACTGTGAATAAAAAATACTGTTCGTTTTCTTAGGAAATGTTTGGACAGACACAGACAGCACAAGTGAACTGTGGGAGGATCTGCCATTTTGCCATCAGATTTACGGTGGCGTTCCCAGGTGTCCTAAAAGTGATACCAGCATCCACAGTCTCCCCATCCATAAAGAAGCCAAGCTGGAAGCAGTGACTGAGGTTGTTACTGACCACAGCTGCTGCACAGGGATACAACCGCATCCTAAAAATATGCTGCAACATTTTGCATTTTCAGTTACTTATTTAATATCTGTGCAATGTTCACTGCAGATTAATTAATGGAAAGTGTGTTCTGTTTTTGAAAAAAAGTCACTTAATGACAAAACACAGTATCCTGATGCTTTGATTAGATTTAATTAGTTCATGCTGCCATGTGGGAAATGCAGCAAGATGCTGTGAGCATAAAAGAGTGCTATAATAATTAATCATCATTTATTTTATCTTATAATTAGCTTGCTGTTTGTCTATGGGGGACACAGTTAGTGTGACTTTCTCAGTGCAGTCAGCTATGGTACACTGGCCGACGATGAGCTCTGAATCACTGTTCACAACAATGCTAACTTAATGAACTATGGACTCAGTCTGTTTGCTAGACTTCATTTTGTTAATGCTACTTATTTCCTTCCCCTTTTTTCAAATATACTTTATCAGTGTCCAGTATGAATGAAAGATTGTGAAAATGCTCTGCCATTCGTCTTGGCTGTATTCATGTGTGCGCTCACAGCAAACATTTCTCCCAGGTTTCCTCCCCTGCGTATTAGTGTAATATGTTTATCTTGTCTGGCAGCAAATAATTAATGATGAGGCGGTTGCAACAAAAGGAAAATAAAAGATTGTTTTTCTTTCTTGTGAGGAGCCCATTTAAGCAAATATGAGGTTTGTGGATGTCATAGTTGAACAACAAAATTTCCATGTGGAAATCACTGTTTATTTAATCTGGCCTCTAATCTTGCTGTGGATACAAGTGGCAGAAATGAGCTTTTTCCGAAGGGTGGCTGGCTTTTTCTTTAGAGGTAAGGTACCGGTACTGATTTTCAAGTATAAGGGTAATGTGCAGAACTGCATCAGCTACAAAGGGATACAACTGAGGAGCCCTACTGTTATGCTATGGGAAAGACTTGCTGAAGCTAGGTTAAGAAGAGAGGTGTTGATCTGTGAGCAGCGGTTCCGCTTCGTGCCAGAACAGATGCAATGTTTTCTTTGGGAAATACATTTGCTGTCAGTGTGTCTAACCTACGGGACTGTTTCGTTTCCTAGTGACATCACTGCACCGTTTTATTTTTAGAAATGAAAGTCTTGTCTCCATATTAACCGAATCGTCTCAAAATCTTTTGTTGTAAATGTAAGTCATACGTAACTCAAATCTAAGTTTTCACTTGTTGAAAAGATAAGCATGGAAAAATCACATCAGAATGTTTTTTTATTCCACTAAAAAGACAGCACTACCTGAATCTGAATGCACAAAAGATTCTTCCATTTGCAGCTGAGGGTATAGTATATTTGGGAAACATTATCATCAGCAGTGCAATACCACACATGAACAACAATAATAATAACATCATAAGTAAGAACAGATGTGTTATACCATCATAAATTGTGCAAGTTGTCAAGTCCAATGCGATGCATTAAAGTTGCTTGGTGGATAAGGGGATTTACAGAAGTAAATCAAAACCAGTTGTTTAAAATAATGATTTAGTGCATAAGTGAGACCCTGTATGTGCAGCAGTTTTTAAACTGCATTTATTATTGTGACTGTGCAATCTAAATACTCCTCGAGGAGCTGGACTGATGCACACTTAAGACGGTGTAGAAGTTCATATAAATGAGCTTGCAGAGCTGTTCAGATTACCCTTTAGTTTGTGTTCTCGTTGATGCATTGAGTGTGAGTGCCTCATGAGTGAGTTCACATGCTGTCTTCTCTAAGGACTAAAAGGCTCCTGACTTGGCAGTGAAAACAGGTTCAGTGCATGTGTTTCTGTTAGTAGTACTCTAGAATCAAACGGGGGGTCTGAAAAAGCTGCAGTACCATGATAAGACAAAAAAAACAAGTAAATCCCATAGACTCTCATGTTAATATGCATGTTTACAGCCTAGGTCAAAAACAGTTTCAACTTCCCATGGGAGCTGATTTTTCTCATAACTCACCCCTCTGGATACCAGTAAGGCTTAAAGTTAGGGCCATGATCACTTAGATTGGGGTTACTTAGCAAATCCCCATCTCATTCAAATTTTGTAACTTCTGGTTTTAAAGAACCAATACGGTAACTGCCAAATGGTTAGTGAGGATTGAAAATGTGGAGAACAGAACCTGATGGGTGGGTGAAATAGAAAGAGGTATGTAAATCAATCTTCTACATACAGTCCATGCTTTAACTTGAACCTTACAAGCTACTCTTCTAAGTACAGGACATGCTACTTGATTCAAATTGATTATGAGGTGTGGAATCTTACAGAAGTTATTATCAGTCATTTAAACCTAACGGTATTCTCACAAAAATATCAAATAGAACCAATTAAAATCCAGCCCAATGCTAAGGCCAAATTGAACAGCTGTGGTCTGTATGGATAAGAGGCTTTCAAATACAATAGAGCTGCCTTTGTATTACCAAGCCCAAGAGATATGAAAAACTCTGAAAACTGTGATTTAAATTTCTACCTCCACTTTATCAAAATGAAAACCTTATGATAGTAAGCGGTCAGTAACCACTGACAAAAGTGAACTTCTCAGCTGCAACTCTAGCACATCTGATATAACAAATGGCCATTTGGATGCAAAGGTACAGCATTTTTGTCATCTTACAAGTAATGTATGTTCTATTTGTATGCATCTTTTAGCAAACAATATTGTACACAACACACTGTACACTATTGTCATTTATACCAAAGGGTCTACAAAGAACAACTTAGAACAGTGTTCTGGCACTTTCATTTAATTAATAATTACCGTATTTTCTGCACTATAAGGCGCACTTAAAATCGACAGTGTGCCTCATAATCCGGTATGAATTCTGGTTGTGCTTAGTGACCTCGAACCAATTTTATGTGGCACACGGCGCTCAAAAATTTGTTTTGTTACCACTAAATTTAGCTACGAAGCCCCACCGCTTGATGGATTGTCGGAGCATTACGGTTACTGTAGTCAGGAGCCTTGCGGACTCGGAGTAATCTGGGTCGAAAACTCCGTCAGCTTCAGGTCCCAAAGTCAAACAAACACTACGGCATCACTGAGAGCTAAAAACTGTCTAAATTCTTTAATCTTTAATAAAACGATCAGCGTTGCTGCTTTACCAGGTATAACAATTAAGTTTAATATCCAGGCATCCATGAAAACAG